>NC_092875.1:402713734-402896234 GCF_028372415.1 Notamacropus eugenii
CCCACCCAAAGGTCCTCTTACAACATACCTAAGACATGTTCATCCAGTTTTTCTTGAGGAATTCAATACTTCATGAATCAGATCAAACAAAATAATATTTATGAAGCACTCAACATGGTGCCTGGCACTACATAAATCCTCATTCTCTCCCTTTCCACTTTAGAGTTGCTCTATTACTATGTACCCTTTCCTTATCCAACCCCCCCTCCCCATTTACTTCTTTGTAACTTCTGCAACTTTTCTTAATTCTGTCCTTTCTAATGATTCAGAGGATGTAGCCTTTTTATGGAGATAATCCCTTAACACATAGGTCACATCCTCCTAAGTGATTTTCTTCCACAGTTTAAACATGTTGAATTCCTTCAACCAGTTCTCATGTAGCATGATTTTGAGGACTTTCATCATCCTACTTATCATCCCTCAGACCCTCTCTACTATACATCCATCTTTTCTTCTTATGTAAAGACTTGGCCTGTATGCTTTCAGTGTGTTAGTCACGTGGGCCAGTGTATTTTGGACACCCTCTGGCCCCAAACCTTACAACAGTCATGGAGTAGGATTGAACCTTTCTGTCTAGATAATAATTATCTTTCCTATATACAGTGCCTACAACTGAAGAGGACTTTATATATAGACTGACCAGATGAGAGCAGAATACTATTAACCACCCTAGTCTAGGCTATCTCCTGGATCACCATATTATAATATGTTGACTGATATTGAGTTTGATGTCCATACTGAGATATGTTTTCAGCTTTCAGATCAACAACTATCTAGTCATATCTTTCCTATCTTATATGAATTAAAAAAAATATTAGATCCTTAATATTTGCCAGACACTTCCCTTACTGTACTTGTGACATTGATTTTTTTTAAGTGTAAGGCTTTACTTTATTCTTAACTTGATTTCATTTGATCAGATTTTGCCCAGTGTTCTAGTCTGTCATTACTTTTCTGGATCCAGTCTCCATCATTATTAACTATTCTTCACGGCTTATTGTCTTCTGTGGCCTCTAATTCTACATTCAAGCAGCAATGACTGCTTTCTGGGTTCAGCCAAACTAGTCATCCAGTCCTAAATCCATCCAATTACACTATTGTCTGCCCCACATTTCTCTGTCTCATGCGTAAGATGAGTGATTTTGTCAAATGCTTTATTATACCAAGGTAACCATTATAGTAACCCTGTCCAAAAAAAAAAAAGGATATAGTTAGTCATTCTGACATGGCTTGTTCTTGATGAAACTGAGTTGCCGTTTTTTGTGATCACTACTTGCTTTTCTAAATGTTTATTAATAGTCCTTTTAATAATATGTCCTAGGATTTTTGCCCAGAATCAGAGTCAAACTTCAATACATACATATATACAATCAATTTACTTCCTCTTTTTGAAACTCGGGCTGCCCATTAGCTTTTGGCCAATGCTGTCACCTCTCTTATTTTTTTACAGCTTTTCTAAGATCGTTGACAGGGTCTCAGTCATCACGTCAAGTCTTGGTGACTTGAACTCAGAAATGGCAGCCATCTCTGTGCTCACTTTGAGAACCATTTTGGTTCTGTCATTTCCAGTCCAAAGTTTGTTCTCCTTGACAGAGGAAATAGAGGCAAAATAAGGGTCAAGCAGCTCTACCTTTTGTCCTCTGTGCTCGTCATCCCATTGACACTGAGCAGCAGCATGATCCTTTTTGGCATCTTTGTCTTTTCCCCAATATGACTTTTAAAAATGCCAAATAGTCTTGTTTGTCTGTCGTCCTATCATCTTAGCTCTGGGCCTGCACTAGCTATAGAAAGTGTTTAATTATGCAGGATTTCTTCATGCAGAAGATTCACGTGTCCAGGAGAGTGATTGGAGCAGAAGGAATAATAAGGTCATAGAAAGAAAGCTTAGCACTAAACTCCGTCTGTGAAGCCCACTGGAGGAAATAGGTATGGTGGTGCTTTACCATCCCTGCCATCATCCTTGTAAGAACAAGTACAACCAGTGGTTGAAGCTGACATTTTGAAAAGTGGCTAAAATGATGAAGAAAAAAAAGCTTAAAGTCAACATTAACCCTTAAATATCCAAAGTAACTATTTGAATTCCTTAAATTAGAATGATTACTAGCCCACAAATTGCAGGATTTTCCTCCATTGTACACAGTTTATTAGTGATCAGGCACAAAACAATTCATTTTCTGTAATCCTGCAAGCAAATAAAAATCACAGCTATAGTGCCTTATCACGTAGGGCTTATACGACCATAGGGTTTTTTGTTTAAAGAACTGAAAAAAGGACCTTAGAGGTGACCTAGTCCACTCTCCTCTCATGGACAGCAAACTGAAGCTCAAGAGAAGTTCATTGACTTGTTTGGGGCCACAGGGCTGGTCAGCAGAAGGTTGGTACTAAGAACCATGCCTCCTGATGTACCATCCAGGACTCCTTCCACTACATTGTATTCTGGGCTCTGTTCTGTTATGTCAATGATTGGTGAGACCCTAACTTGATTTTCAGTCTGGGATGCTGAGGACAGGGATAGGCCTAACCCCAAGGCAGATCAACCTCTGAAAAAAATAAAGAGTAAATATGCTGGAGATAAGCTACATTTATCTTTCTGTTTCCTGGGTTTTCTTCCAGATTCTGAACTTGCCTTGATGTACAATGACTCATCGGTCCTGGAGAACCATCATTTAGCTGTGGGCTTCAAGTTGCTGCAGGAGGAAAATTGTGACATTTTCCAGAATTTGACCAAAAAGCAAAGACAATCATTAAGGAAGATGGTCATTGACATTGTAAGTAATACTTTCATCCTCCTCTAAATAGACTGAAACAGAAGGGCAGATTATGCTAATGTCTGGGGTCAGATCATTTACAGTTAGGTGACAATGCAGTTTGTGAAATGCTGGGTAGCAGTCTTTTCCAAACCTGGGCTTGTCCTTCCTTTCCTTTGGAGGAGGCCGCCTGGGGCTGCCAAATACTTATTTCTTGTGATGAGTTTCCCACAGTCAGCAGACCTGCCATTGTTTAGAATAAAAATGACCGATAATTCATCATTCAGATTTTATCATCCAAGGACATGCCAAGCAAGCCCAGGGAGCAGTATGTGACTATATCCTCCTTCTTCAATTAGACTATGATCATTTGAAAACATGGATGGGCAATTCATACTTTTAAATTATTAGGTTCTTGAAACTGGAAAGGACCGTACAAGGTATCTCTAGTCTAATCTCTCAGCCAATACTGGACAAATTGCCATCCACGTTCTACATAAATCTTTCAAGTTACAGGAGCTTACTACATATATAAAGATAACCTGTTCCATAGTTGGAGAGCTCTAATTATTATTTATAGTGAATTGAAATGTGCTTTCTGCAGTGTCCATCCATTGACCCCCATGTCTTCTCCCTGGAGTATTAAAGAACAAGCCTGATCCCTCTTACACATGACAGCCTGTCAGATCTCTGAAAACCATTAACATGTCACCCTTGAGTTTCTTCCATGGACTAAGTATACCTGGTTCTTTCAATTCTCTTTATTCCCCCTCATCATGTGGTTTCTACAGCTCTTATCATTATGGTTCAAGTATGTCTGTGTCTTATACTTTTTCAAGTGTGCCTAGAATTTAATACCCCCCTCCAACAATGCTTTGATCTACACAGAATGAACCTGCCCTATTTCAGTTACCCCCTAGCTATTGGTGTAGGCCAGGTAAGACTGGCACATTTTCTTGCTCTTCTTGACCTATACTCTTGACTCATGTTGATGTGCCAGTCTACTAGGACTTCTCCCATGACCCATGCATTTTTCACAAACTGCTACTAAACTGTGTACAATCCATCCTATGATTTTGCAATTCACCTTTTGTTTAACTAGATATGTAGAGATTTAATATTTATATTTAACATAATTTATTAATAATATAATTTAAAATATTGAATATATTTTCACCTTATATTAACTGCCAGTAACTCTTTGATCAAGTGAGATTAGAAACATGAATAAATACATGCAAATAAATACAGACATATTTATTATATGAAGTGTTTTTTCAAAACCTCAAAGTGCTTAATAAATACTAGCTCTTATTATTATTTCATACAACGCTAGAGCGGGTGACTCAGTGGACAGAGCACTGGCCTTGGAGTCATGAAGACCTGATTTCAAATCTGGCCTCAGGTGCTTACTAGCTGTGTGACTGTGGGCAAGTCACAACCCTATTTGCCTCAGATTGTCATCTATAAAATGAGCTGGAGAAGGAAAATCGCGAACTACTCCAGTATGTAGGAAAACCCCAAATGGGGTAATGAAGAGTCAGACACAACTGAAACAACTAAACAATAAAATCATTATTACTTCATTCCTAAGTCTGTTATCCATTCTATGAGCAACCGTATAGTAAATCTTCCCTTCCTTGTGCAGAACCAGATTCACTAGAAGCTTCTCTTAGCCAGAGATGTGTTTTCTTTTCCCCTTTATATTCTGATGTGCATGACAAATAGATGCCAAGAAAAGCCAGTGGACTTTCAAATCCACCCAAAATGGGAATGGCCTTCCATGCAATGACTTGTGATTTCAGCGTAGTCAGCTCATGTTATCAAGCTTAGCATGTCTACAGTTCTGTACGGTGAGAATTAAATTATCTCAGTGTAGTTATATAGTTTTACATTCTATTAACATTTTCCTAATCCAGCGGATTAGAAATCGCAAAGCAAATGTGATTATTTCTCATGCGCAGTATTTCCACTTTTCCCAAAGCAAATGGTTAGCGTTGCCCTTTTGGATGGTTCTTTGCAGCAAGGTGAGTCTCCGCTTATGTTGTGACTAACCCCTTTATACGGTGGCTGTCTCTGTAGTTCTCTAGAGCTCCAGAAGACACACAGGAAAAGAAAAATTCCCTTAAAAAGAGCATGGTGAAATATTTTTTGTATATTTTGCGTTTAACAATATTTTCTTCTCTCTTAAGGTGCTTGCAACAGACATGTCGAAACACATGAATCTACTGGCTGACTTGAAAACTATGGTTGAAACCAAGAAAGTCACAAGCTCTGGGGTTCTTCTTCTTGATAATTATTCAGATAGGATTCAGGTAAGATAGCATCTTAATTCTCTGTCCATCTCTCCTCCCCCTCTTCTCCCTATTTTGTGGTTCAAAGCAGTCTGTCTCCAGTATCTTATTCCTGAGAATTAAGGTTAACTCTGAGGTATCTCTAGGATTCACTGCATTTTCCTTTTCTAACCATATATAAACATCTCTGCTCTTAATCCTGATGGTCAACATTGTTTCCCTCAGCATATCTGGGATGAGTCGTGTCTATTAATGCAAGTGTGAACACCACACAGACACATTATGGTTTTGCTGTTCCTAAGAAATCTTACACTACATGTATTTTGAAGCTTCACAGTCATCAAATGTGCCAGTGGAGGAGAAGAAAACTTGATTTCCCAGTGTGATCAGATAGCAGCTAGTGCTGAGCAGAGAATGTGTTTATCTATTTTAGGTCCTACAGAATATGGTGCACTGTGCAGATCTAAGCAATCCAACAAAGCCTCTTCAACTCTACCGCCAGTGGACAGACCGGATAATGGAGGAGTTCTTCCGCCAGGGAGACCGGGAACGGGAACGGGGAATGGAAATAAGTCCCATGTGTGACAAGCACAATGCCTCGGTGGAAAAGACACAGGTAATTATCCATTGGAGACGTGTCATTGGAGGCTGGCAGTAGATGAGGCTGAATCCTTAACACTGGGTTGCTCTCCTCATGTTGATGCTTCATCTGTGTCTGTAGTCCAAAACATGGACTTTCCTTTTTAATAATTTTTTTAGCAAGCTAATTTTTAAATATATATTTAGGACTCAGTGACTTCATTTTCCCCTTCTGATTTATGAAGAAAAGAAAAAGGCATTAATCCTGAATACCCTAAACCACCCAGACCATTGGTCCAGTGGGTTTTCCTGCCTCAAGTCTCTCCCTTCTTCAGTCCACCAAAGTGATTTCCCTAAAGCATAGGTCTGACCATGTCCGCACACTCTACCCAGTAATTTCCAGTGGCTATCACTTCTAGGAACAAACGTAGACACCTCTATTTGGCATTCATATCTCTTCTCAATCTGATCCCAGACTGCCACTTTAGCTTTATTGCACATTACTACCTTTCACATACTCCATGATGCACCCAAACTGGCCTTTTAACAGTTTCTCATACATGGTTCTCTTATCTCTGTCCCTCTGTCCCCAAGGCTGTCCCCATGACTGGAATGTTCTCCTTCCTCGCTTCTGCCTCTTAAAATGTTCATCATCCTTTGAGATCCTGTCCATGTTCCTCCTTCCACACAGAGCCTACCTACCATTCCCCTTTCCCCATGTGTACATTGTCTTCTGTCTTCTTTGTAGATATACGTTTCCCCCAATAGAACATATGCTCCTTGAGGATACATTCTGGTTCACTTTTTGTCTGGCACACCATAGACCCTGAACTAGTAATGCTTGTTAATGTTACTTAGAAGAGAATTTTCATTGCTTAGTTATACCCCCTGAAGCAATGGAGCTGAGTTTGCTGCTGGCAGGATAGACTATTTGAAAGTACCCACCCATTGCGGAGACAGAGGGGGCTGTTGTGGTATAGACTAGAGAGATCTGTGTGAGCCTGTGGCAGTCTATTAAATACTTATAAGAGCTTGTGATCTGATTGTTTAGATGAGTTTTCTATGTGCTAGTCTTCAGCAGGTTAACACAGTTCCTGGAACACAGTAGGCACTTAAAAATGTTAATTGATGGATTGACTGATTTATCAAGTGCCATTGGTACCTCCACTTGCTTGCCTATGAAATACTTGAATGGTGGTTCTTGAACTGGGCTCTGATATTTGGTGTATTTAGGTTATAAGGAATGGGGGTTAGAGGTCATAATCCAAATTATTTCCCCCCTTCCTCTTGACTAATGATTTCCATATCACATTTTTGAAACAGGTGGGATTCATAGACTACATAGTTCATCCCCTTTGGGAGACGTGGGCAGACCTCGTCCATCCTGACGCCCAGGACATCTTGGATACGTTGGAGGACAATCGTGAATGGTACCAGAGCACAATTCCTCAGAGCCCTTCACCTGCCCCTGATGACCAGGAGGAAGGCAGGCAAGGGCAGACTGAGAAATTTCAGTTTGAACTGACTTTGGAGGAAGATGGTGAGTCAGATACAGAAAAGGACAGTGGCAGTCCGGTGGAGGAAGACACCAGCTGCAGTGACTCCAAAACTCTTTGTACCCAAGACTCGGAGTCCACTGAAATCCCTCTTGATGAACAGGTGGAGGAGGAGGCAGTGGGGGAAGAAGATGAGGAGGAGGGCCCGGCAGAACCTTGTGCAATAGAAAATGAGCATTCCCCTGACACGTAACAAACAGTATGAAGACTTTTACTTTCTCTTTTTTTTAAGGGAAAAAAAGTAGAAAATGGTTTCCAAAGTGCATGTCACATGCCACAACCATGGTCACACCTCACTGTCATCTGCCAGGACACGTTTGTCGAACAAAACTGAACCTGATTACTCAGCTTGGCACTCAGGAATATTGTAACCAGGATTTTCACCTCCATGGCATCAGGACAAGGGGGACATATTCATGCAAAGCATTTTAACAAGATCTCCACTTGGTAGAGCTGATTCAGCAGCTAGGCTACTCCACCATGTTTTCATGGGAGTAGATAGCTTGTCAGCCAAAGGCTGATAGGGTTTGGGGTTCGTTTTGTTTCTGCTTATTTTGTTTTGTTTTAAAATTTTTTTGAAAATAAGATGGTATTACATGACATGAAGTTTTGTGAAGTTTTTAGAAAACAGCCAGAGCAAACTGAGGTTCTAATGGAGGAAACAAGGTGTGATGAGACGCAGCATGAGTCTGTTACCAGGAGTAAGATGAGCCGCAGAAATTGCAAAATTTTCTAATTTCAAGTCTTCCTGTTATATATGACTGAACAGTGTGGCTCAAAGGGCTACACTGACCTCTACATTTTGTATGATATGTAAAACAAGATCTTTTGTAGAGCTTACTTTTATTAATATTAAATGTATTGAGGTATCACCTATTTAAAAATAATATGTCCAGAACTTCATCTGCCACTGGTTATTTTTTTCCCCCTAAGGAGTAACTTGCAAGTTTTCAGTACAGATCTGTGCTACACTGGATAAATAATTCTAATTTAATTTTCTTTTTTGCACCTTAAGAATTCATAGCAATTAACTGATCTGTAGCAATTCATTGTTTTATATGCCAATGACTTCCATAAAAAACAAAAACCTGAGTTGTAGTAGAACCAAATTATTTTGGTTTTCCTTAAAGTTTCTTTTTTTCCCAAATGAGCAGAATTGTGTGTCCCCTGAGCACTTTCCTTCATAGTATAGAGTGAACAAACCTTGGTTCTGCAGCCCTTCGATGGGCTTTCTAATTTTTGTAAAAGCAAACTTCACCAAAACATTAGTTGGTTGGTTGTGGAGCAAACCTGGAGAGGTGCCTCCTCACCTGTGTGTCAAATGAGACATAGAACCTTTCCTAAGGTGCACAAGAACCATGCTTTAAAATGGATGATGCTTACATTCTGTTTAAGTCAGCTACCCATCCTCGGATCAAGGCTTTGCTGTTGTCTCAGGCTACTTCCAAAGATGTTGGAACCTTTATCTAAGGCAAATAGGAAATGTCTGTCTGGTCAGGACGTTAAAATCATCTTGCTTTAGAAAGAAGTTTATCGCATCATTGTTCAGTTTTGTATATTGTTTGAAACTCAAAGCGAAGTCATCAGGTTTCTAGAGAAAGGGGATGACTGGTTATCTTAGTAAATCATTAGGAATTTAAAAAGAAGTGTCTGTACATTAGCAGGCCTAACCAAACCAATACAATTTGGTTTCTGTGACTTTTACTGAAAGATTTAAAGGTGCATCACTTTGAATTGGGAGTTAAGGAAAACTTGTGAAAGATATTTGCTACCTGCCAGATTTCTTAAGTCCATGCAAAATGTAAGGAAGGACTACTACCTGGCAACAGATGCTAAAGACAGAAGAAATCTACCAATTCTTAGGTGTACCTGAGGGAAGGGAGTTGGTGATTCCACTGGTTGGGGTTGGAAGTGGTCTATTTGTCAACATTAACCCTTGGTGAAGGAAGAGGAAAGGGCCACAGGGTCTCAAAGACATTAAGGTCCTGCTGTAGGAAATGAGAAAATGACAGGTATCTCTGCTTGGTCGTTGTTGCTTCAGCCCTTGGAAATTTCACTGAGATCTAAGAGGTTGATCCGTTGAAGTCCAAGGTGTTTATTGAATGACCATAAACCTGGAATGATTTGACTTTTTTTTAACTAAAAGATAGTTTTTTTAAACTATAAACTTTATAGTTTAAAGTTCTATTTTAAAAAGAGGATCTATAAATACATGGCCAAGAAAGGAGAGGGGAGAACAAAGGAACCCAGTGATGGCATAAGAAACAAAATCCAACCAAACAAGGTCCACTAGGAGAAGTCATAGTGGTGCTTCAGTCACAGGCCTGAAGGATAATTCTAACAGTCTATATGCTAGCTGGGGCTGGGACTAGGGCAGTGTCTCTCTGGCCTCCCTTCAGAGAGCCATCCTGAAGTTTACATAGCACCTTCTGCATAGATTTCCCTGCTGTTGATCATAGAAGGATAAGTGATCATCAACCCACTTCTCCACGTGTACCTCACCCCACAACAACAAACCAAACAAAATTCTCCAGTCTTGCTCCCATTTGATCAGTGACTGCATCTGTAGTGTTCTGTTGTCTCTTTCTGTTTGGGCTTCAGATTTTCAAAAAAAGTCTTTCCTACTTACTGAAGGAAGGACAGGCGGAGCTTCCTCATGATCCTTCCTATCTGTGGTTTCTTCTCTTCATCCCCATAATCCATAGGGCTTTCCCCCCCACAGAGTGCCTGTAATTTTAAAGAAGCAATATAAGTACCTAAACAGGTACAGACCTGAAACAATTATACAGCTGCACTAGAGGAAAATAAAAGTACTTTTCAAAATGCCCCCATGCTGTGAAAGATAACCAGGGATGGACAATCATATCTTTGAAAAGACCTAACAACATAGAGCTAGGGATCTAATGCATTGTACAATCCTCTTTATCCCCCGTTCTTGCCAAAGTGTGCTCCCACATCACATGGCTACTTTAGGAGGAAAAAAAATAATTCCTTCTATGAGTGGCTTTCCTTTTTTTTTTTTTTTTTAATGCATTAATAAAGGGGAACATTGGGTACTATATGGGGAAGAAAAGAATCCCAGTTTGCCTAAAACCAGTACATTTTAGCTTGCAAGTTACTTAACACAGTAATGCTGTTTTTAATTTTCATTGTTTTCCTGGTGTTATTTTTCAAATTCATGATGAGATAGTACAGTTAGAACAAATGGCGAAGAAAAAAAAACTTGAATGAAATGGATTTTACAGAAAGTTTTATGGTAATTTTTGAATGCATTATTTATTTTTTTGTGCCATACGTTTTTTTTCTCACCAAATGACCTTACCTGTAATACAGTCTTGTTTGTCTGTTTACAACCATGTATTTATTGTAATGTACATACTGTAATGTTAATTGTAAATTATCAGTTCTTATTAAAACATCCCCCATGACTGGGTGGTGTTGGTATATTTGGAAACTCTTGGTGAGAGAACGAATGGTGTGTATACATACTCCTTGTACATGTTTTTTCCTCCTGTAACATAGTCTGTGTCACCTTAGAGCTTATTCATGGAAGATACAAGGAGAACTATAAAATACATCAAAGTTATATAAATAAATTTTAACAAAGCTGCAGGTCTTTGGTCCCAGGGCTGTGCCTTAACTTTAAACAATATTATCTTCTGTTTTGCTGCATTTGAAAGTAAGGTAACAGTGGGGCGAGGGCTGGGCATTCCAACCAGGTTACTTTTAGTTGATCGGATTAGGAGCTGTAGCAGTTTTTTTTGTTTTGTTTTGTTGTGTTCTTAACAAAACCACAGCCAACCTTGGAAAATTTAACTCCCTTTTGAAATCTTAGCTTCTATTTGCAATGAAACAGCACTATGGACACAATTCTTCTACTATTGATCAGGAATAATTTCAATCAGTCCCTTGAAACCATTCGCATATTTTCAAAACACTACAAGATGAACACACTAGATAGCTAACAATAAGAAATTTTCTTCAAGAGCACATAGGAAAATGAATATGAAGTGAAGTGAGAATCACAGATTATACCTACATATAGGTATTTATTATTTTCATCTTCCAAGAGCTATTATCCTTTAACCACTGTTTCTTCATACAGTAAAGGTTATTATTATTTTTTAAGCCCAGGAATTTAGTAAACAGCAGCTAAACCTGTCCTTTTATGTATATGAATCTGTCTGCTCACAGAGGTTACGTAGACTAGAAATGCACAGAGCAAAAAGGACTATCTTTAAAATGTGTTTCAGTATAGCTGGTATTTTGGAATTTAACCATTTCTGGTGGCCAACTCCTGAGTGCTGCATGAATTTCCTAGTGTAAGATGTGGGTACCTCTTCTTCCTACCACTGATGCCCAGCCCTTGAAACACGTGACTGTTCAGTGAAAGGAGAGATTCTTTTTCAAGGAAAAACAGAGCCTCCTTTTTTGACACAAACTGTAGATTTTAGCAGCCCTGGCCCAAAGGAATTTGATTACTTTTGTTTTAAACAGTATAAAAGGGACACTATAACTATAAAGAAACAAAAACTCCTGGACAGTTTTCATCGTTTTTAATTTGGTTTTTCCTTTGGGTATGTCTTCAGAGTGGCAACTTGTGTGTGAACATTACAAATAATTCTTCTGTTTCTTAGCCTCTCTTACAGCCCATGGGATAGTACTGTACATCAAATACCTTCATATGAAATTTTTATATGCAATGAAAATAAAAGCATGGGTTGATTCTGCCTAGCTATTTATGACTCTTGTCTTTTGCAAATAAAAGATCCTTCTGTTCATAGCCATTCCGTGGATGTTTTAGGGATTTGAGAAACCTGGTAGTAACAGTTATAAGGATACTAAGCATATAAAGTGCTATAAAGTTTGCAAAGCACTTTACAAATATTATTTCATTTCAGAACAGCCTTGGGAGGTAGGTGCTATTATTATCCTTACTTTCTAGATGAAACTGAGGCAGATGTTAAGTGACTTGCCTAGGGTCAAATAGCTACTTAATGTGAACTCAAGTCTTCCAAACCCAGGCATAGCTTTCTATCCATATGGGTCATCTCCAGTCATCCTGATGAATATCTAGTCACAGGATTCAGATGACTCTGGAGGAGAAGTGAGGCTGGTGACCTGCACAGCCCTCCCTCACTCTAAACAAAGTCAAGTGCAAGTCATGTCATCATTTCGCTGATGGCACGGTCTTCTTCAGCAATGAAGGACGAACACAAGAACAATCTGGGTTGCTCTAGCCCAGCCAAATCAAAACCAAATGGTATTGACCGTTTGTCACATTGAAAAAAAAAGTCTTCAAATGAATTTAATTTCATGACAAAGTACGGTCATAGTCTTAGTTTATGAAGGGGACCCCAGTACATTCAAGTAAACAGAGAACTGCCGTATATCATGGCCAGTTTTCAAAGAATTAGACTGTAGGAACACAGGCTTTGTTAACCTGATAACTGAGGGGGCATTTCAAGTGCTTTGGTAGAGCTAGGACTCTGGGCAAGTTTTGAAAGCTGTACTTCATGTTAATATCCATCCAAAGCTTTGAGATCCTTCACTATAGTACTTAAGAGTGGACTAGGTCCTGGATGACTACATAGGGCTGTTGAAAGGGTTCCTGTTTAAGTGTAGGTTGGACTAGTTTGACTCTGAGGTCTCTTATGACAGGATTCTTTGTGAGGACCTGTCCCAGGGCCCCTTGGGGGTCACTTGGAATATTGTCTACCCAAACTGTCAATAATCATCCTATAAGTGCCTAGAATGTGGTATTTGTCAAGTGCTTAGCACAATGCCTGGTACCCAGTAGGTATTTCATGAGTGCCCCCCTCCTTTTTTACTTAAATTACTATATTACCATTATGACTATAATGTGCTAGATGCTGGGGACACAAAGATAAAAATGCAATGATCCCTGCCCTCTAAGACCTTACATTCTTTGGGGAAGATATGTACATATGTAGGAGTATACAAAAATTACTCATTCTGAGTATCTAGTCATTATGAGGGGTCAAAAGTCACGTGAACTTGTCACCTAAAGGGATATTTGGCTTCGAATTCTCATTGCATAAAAGTCCTAAAACTGTAGTTGAATGGATTCTGATGTCACGATATAATGGGAGAAGCACAGGCCTGGAAGACAAAGGGAACACTTCCATACAATGAGAGGGTTGCACTATATGGTTTCCCTAGTACTAACATCGTATCATTCTACGGCTCATACTGGCCTGGCTCAATGGCTTAACATTTGTGTGTGTGTGTGTGTGTGTGTGTGTGTGTGTGTGTGTGTCCTTGGACAAATTATGTCAGCCCTTTGAGTCCCCATCAATAAGCACTGATTAGGCACCTACTATGTTCTAGAAATTGGTAAGTGCTGGGGAGTAAAAAGCAAAAAATCAAAATTGCTTTGCTCTCAAAGAGCTCCCGTCCTTGCAGCTCTAACATTACATGGTTTAGGATTCCAGAAGTTGGTGTTTTCATCACTGTGGTTCCGCCTCCTTCTGATCCATGCTGACAGCAATCCCTCCACACTTTAGTAGATGATTTCATGAGTTGTTATATGGGAAAAACAATAACATCTGTGGGTCTTCCTTCTGGTGATGTCTCCAAACTTGACTAGACTGGTTTTCAGACAACAGAAGTACATCTCTGGGTCCATCTTAGAAGTCTTTTCAACTTGGCAGGACCTGGTGAGGCTTGCTTATTTTGGTCAAACCTAACATTTGACGTTACCCCTGTTATCACAATGGGCATTGAGTTTTATCTCACATCAGACTTTAACTGATCACCAAATCAATACCTGCATGACTGAGAGAATTTTATGGCATTAAAAAGATTTATTAAAAGGAACATGAAAATAAGTTTTATTTGTTTATGGTGTTCTCTGTTGTACTCTGAGTGGCTCTTTACCTTGCCTACCCCTAATTCCAAGTCTGCTTCAGGGTCTCCATATACATGAATTATTATACAGTCCCGAGAGGAGAAAGCGTTCTGTTTATTGGCAGAGTTTTGTTTGGATTCTGGATAAGTGGGAGCTTGTTAAATTTACACACACATATACACATCTAATTATAGGAATATGTGCACATACCTGCACACACACACACACACACACACACACACACACACACACACACACACACATATATACGTATATGTATTTGAAACTAATATTAAGCGAGTATGTTAGATCCCCTCAGCTATCACCTTTACCAAATGCTCACCAATCTCCTTCCTCTGTTTTTATCTGACTGCCCGTAGTAACAGTAATGGTTTGTGATAACGCTAACTATGGAATGTTTTCATGCCTTCCAGCCTAGCTAGATGTATTTTCTATGGGCACTTTTTCTCCTGCTGCAGATTGTAGCACTCCCTCAGCTTCAGTAAATAAATGGTCTTCAAGAATTACTGGAACAGAAAAGTTCACCGCTTTGCAAGCTGAGCTTGGGTAGAGTCTCTCCAAATCTAGCTAGAATGACAGGCATAGTGGTCACTGGCCCCACACTCAAAACCTTTGCAACTTTTTCTAGTGCCTTCCTTGCTTGTACTCAACTGGTATGGCCTTAAGGACTCAGGTCACTTCTATGCTTTGGTGAGTCATTTTAGAGGAGGGAAGGCAAGAGTAAAGGAAAGCCACAGATAATCCCTAAATCAACCCATCTTCAGAGCTGCTACGAGCAGGCAAGAGTACAAGTTCATCTCCAAGGCTCTTCATAGAGATGCCAAAAGAAAGCTCTGGTGAGACCCTTTCACCACAAATACTCATTAGCTATGGATAAAGAACACCTATGTATGCAAAATCAACATACCACCTACATGATATGGTATGTCTTTTCTGGTTTTGCTTTTCTGTTTTTTGCTTGTGTGTTTTGGAGGCAGTTGGAGTGAAATGACTTGCCCAGTGCCACACAGCAAGTATTTGAGATTGGATTTGAACTCAGATTCTCCTGACTCCAGGGCTGGTGCCCTATTCATTGCACTGCCTAGGTCCCTAGCATGGTCTTTTCTATAGACTCCCAAGGCTTTACCTATTCTTTTGTTTCTGAGGTCAGTATACATTCACCCTTAACTGCCTCATGTATAGAGCCCCATTCTTAAAATTAAGTGTACTTATTTTTGTACCTGTTCTTAAAATTAAGCACATTTCATGCACAGCAACACAATACTTTGGGCAATTCAAGGATAGGGAATCATACCGACGGTTTCGTTGATATGAGGAACTCCCCAGTGACGAAATGCCTTCCTTCACCAATGCAGCCTGGGACTCCTCTCCACAGCTAAAAACTTGTCCTGGTTCACAGAGCCAGAATGTATGTGTAAAACGGGAAATTTTAACCCACATCTTTCTGGTTCTGAGGCCAGTTTTCTATGTTACAGCAAATAAAACAGCAGCTAAAGCACACTATTCCCACCTACATATATATACGTACAAATATTTCTCTATCATTCACTCATGTCTGATTCCGTGTGGACCCATGGACATTGTCTATAGGATTCTGTTGGCAAAGATATTGGAGTAGTTCTTCATTTCCTTCTCCAGTGTGTCCCCATATGTAGAGGTTAAGTGACTTGCCCTGGGTCACACAACTAGTAAGTGTCTGAGACTGGATTTGAACTCAGATCTTCCTGACTCCAGGTCTGGTGCTCTATCCGCTGAGCTACCCAGCTGCCATATACACACACATACAGGTATGTATGTATGTATATAAATAGATTTATATGTTTAAAATATGCCTGTATATATATAGACACACATACATGTAGTTCTTTCAACTTAAAAGTGAAATTTGTATGATTTGATACTCTGCTATAAGCAATAGGAATTATTTTGATTTCCATTTTATAGTGAAAAAATGAGGTCCAAAGAGATGGTGATTCTCCTGAGATCACACAGTACATAAATGGAAGCTACAGTTGTACTTTGTTTTATCATCAATGATGATGAGGCCTCTTTTGTCATCTTGTGTCCACATCTGTATGCTGCAGCCTTACTTCTGGTTCTTTACAAAGTGTTAGGACATCAGTACAACACTCTTGAAGTCTAGCTGCTATTCTCTCACTCTCATTATATGGCTAAAATAGTCAACAAGCATTTAGTAAACTCTTCCTATATGCCAGGCCCTCTCCATTTTATGATCATTCATATTCTTTTATTTGCCCCATCAGTGACAGTATACCATAACCTACTTACCTCTATCATATACTTTTCCATTATCCTATAATATTCCATAATTCACCAGGAGACTACTGATTTTAAAAGATGAAATTTTGTGGCATGGAAATATCTGGAAAGCATTTAAAATACTGAACCCTTTTTCCAAGTGTAGTCTCCTATTCAGTTCTGGATCCAACTTACTATCCATCAGAATGAGCTGTCCAAATCTACTGAGGAAGGGAGGAAGGGAGAGAGGAAGAAAGAAAGAAAAAAAGAAAGAAAGAAAGAAAGAAAGAAAGAAAGAAAGAAAGAAAGAAAGAAAGAAAGAAAGAAAGAAAGAGAAAGAAAGGAAGAAAGAGAAAGAAAGGAAGAAAGAAAGAAAGAAAGAAAGAAAGAAAGAAAGAAAGAAAGAAAGGAAGGAAGGAAGGAAGGAAGGAAGGAAGGAAGGAAGGAAGGAAGGAAGGAAGGAAGGAAGGAAGGGAGGAAGGAAGGAAGGAAGGAAGGAAGGAATGAAGGAAGGGAGAGAGAAAGAAAGAGAGAGAGAGAAAGGAAAGAGAAAGAAAGAAAAGTGCCCTTGTAACAAATATGCATAGTCAAGCAACACAAACTCCCACTTTGGTCACGTCCAAAGATGTGTTTGTCTCATTCTGCATCTTGAGACCATCTCCCTGTTGAAAGGTGGGTAGCATGCTTTGATTAGTCCTTTGGAATCATGTTTGGTCAATGTGTTAATCAGTTAAGTCATTCAGTGTAAGACAAAGGGCTTGATTTATACAATAACAAGATTATAAAAACCAAGCCCTTCATTTTACAGATGAGAAAACTGAAGCCTGATGAGGTTGTGACCTTGGGGATATGACCTTGCCCTGTCACAAGCTAGTAAATAATTGATCTCAGATTCCAACCTCACCAAGTTCCCCTAATTCTAAATCCAGTGTTCTTCCCCCTATTCCTTCACAGGAGAAAGGACAAAGGCATTTAAAAAAGAGAAAAGTGGATCAGGAAACAGAAGGAAGGAGGTGGTGAGGAGGAAGAGGAGGGGCCTTTGTTCCAGGTAGACATAGCATGCCTGAAAACAAGTCTCTGCAGAAATCCTTGCTAGGGATGCACCTGTGTCTGAGGAGAAGCTAAAGAAATGGGAATGTGATCATAGACACGGAGAAGTAAGTGTGGTCTCTAGTTCCCAAGCAGATTATCCCTTCAGGATTGTTGACTACTTGGATGCCCTTCAGAACCAACAGGATTCACGAAGATTCAAGGCTGGAGCCAAAGCAACTCTGTTGGTGGCAGAATCATGGTGTCTTAGGAACAAGGATTGTTTCTTCTTTTATTTTGCTTTATCCAAAGCAGCAAAGTAGTGAAGATCATATGAAACTTCTCCAACCCCGTGAAGCTTTAGATTCCCTGACTGGGGGCCTGCATTAATTATGAAACCATTCAGTCTCACACCTTGGGGCTTAGAAACACTTTGCTCATTTTTTCTCTGACAAGGAGAGAAAATGCTTTCTGTTGTTGTTTTTATAGAGGGGAGGACACTTCAAGACACAGACCCCTCTTTCCACTGTTGCAAAATGTGTCAAAGATGCTGATGAGGTTTGCCAGGCAAGGCACGGAGAGAATCACGGGTGGCCATCAGGGGTAGGAAAAGAAAGAGGGACCTCATGAAAACCAACTACCCAGACAGTTCTTCAGCCTGTAACCTAATCCCCCCATTTTCTCTGCACCCACTGGTGTTGGTAACTCTCTGAGGCACCAGAATAAAATTAGACTGAAATGAAAAACACCTTTCCTGCTCTGTAGGACCATGAGATTTGAAAATGATAGGTAGCATCAGTGAGACAGCAGAGTATTTGTCCAATGAGAACAGGAAATGAAGCAGAGGAGGGAAGCTCGTAGTTTGAGCTTTATTTACACAGCATGACTCTTTCTTTACTTTTCCTTTCTTTTCTTTCCGAGGATAAAGGCATGAGGGACCAGCAGAGATGGATAAGAGAGGGGGCTGGGCAGGAAAGGAGAGGGGGTAGAGAACCTTAGAAAGTAGTTCTGTGAGAATCAGTCATAACTGGGGTAAGGTGACCAGGACTTTCACACAGGCCATTCAACATCCCCGGTATCCGGACACCACAGTCCCATTATACTTACTCATCTAGTCTTGAGCTTCTACTTCTCACCACTGTGCCCCACTCCCAAGACAGGGACAAACCCACTGTACTCCAGATATATTCTTGTGTCCTTTAGCTCAAGGGAACCAACTACTACTATCTGTATCTTCCACTTCCTCTTTAGTATTGAGGGATCTGATGGGAAGACTCTCTGGGATGTGGGCCACCCTTCCTCCAGTGCAGTAGACTTAGGGAAGATTAGACTGAATCAAATGCAATGAAGATTAAAAAAAGGCTGACTCCTTATATCAGTTAGATGGGATCCTGAGGTCCTCCACAGCAAGCAAGTTCCCTTGGCCCAGCCCTGCCTTGGTTCTTCCACAGTAGTGATCTTAGGGAGCCCTAGGATCTTTTGCAGCCGCCTGAGGATCTTGTATTCAGTTTTCATGTCTTTGAGAGCAGTGTCTCTGTCAAATACACTTCCCATTGATTTTGTACACCATGTGAATGGACCTAGTTGTCTTTACAGAGCTTCCTCAGTTTGGATTCTGGCTCCTTAAGGGCAGGGAATGTATGTCTCTTCGTATCACTCAGTGTTTAGCATAATGTCTGACACCTCCAAAGCACTTTTAAAAAAACGTTCATTCACTTTGTCTTCCCAGCACTGAGCGAGGGTCTATGCTTGGTCTATGCTCATTCACTCTCAGAGACAGACCTATATTTGAATCTGAGTTCCAGTACTGTTCCTTGCTACCTGGAAATATTGTCACCCTAGAAATATTACTTCACCTGTGTAGACTTCAGTTTCTAAAAATGAGAAAATGGTATTAGATGATCTCTAAGATCCATTCTACTCTAAATGAAATGACCTGGGGAGAGCATCTACTTATATCTTGGAAGTCCCCTCAAGTTCTCTGTGCTGGTTAGGTTAGAGGTGAATGAATAAATGAATGAATGAGGGGGAAAAACATGTATTAAGCACTTTGTGTTAGGAAGACAGCCCTTTTCTTTAAGGAGTTTGCATTCAAATGGGGAAAACAATGCAACACATGAATGGTGGCCATGGAGGGATGGTTTGGTTTGAGAAATCACAGGGATGTTGATTAAACTCTTAAGACTAATGACTGGCAGGTGATTTTCAGGAATGGTATTATTAGTTGACTGGGCAGCTAGGTGGTGTAATGGATAGAGTGCCTGGCCTAGAGTCAGGAAGACTCATCTTCTTGAGTTCAAATCTGGCCTCAGACACTTCCTAGCTGTGTGATACTGGGACAAGTCACTTAACACTTTTTGGCCTCAGTTTCCTCCTCTGTAAAAGTATTCCAGTATATCTACCAAGAAAGACCCAAATGGTGTCACCAGAAATCAGACATGAAACTACTGAATGAAAAAACTATTGATTAATTACTGTATTGTGAAATGGGGGGAGGGAGGGAAAGGTATATACACGTGGTAGGGAATTGGCTAGAGTACAATGTGGTAGGTCTGAGAGTGAGCCAGTAAGAGCTGGTAAATGTTTAACAACCAGCTTTCCAAAAAAGAACAACACATTTTCGAGTTTAATTTGTGTAATTAACATTTTTGGCATACTTTCTTAAGCCTAGACAATCAAATAAACAATAAGACAAGCCCTGATTTGTAGTATTTATCTATTTCTGGGGTAAAAATGCTCATATGGAAAATAGTGAGTTGTAGGAACTGTTCTTAGTATAGCCCTGGGAGTCAGTGATTCTCACCAAATAAGATTCCAGGGCAGGTCCTGGCTAGAGTGCCATTGGAGCAGGAGGGTAAAAGTTAAGGATGACAGAAATTCTAGTGGAAACAGAGGCAGAGGAGTTGACTAGAGAACTACTCTTGTCACTTGATTTGCTACTTCCTAGATGGGTTCAATCAATCATCCAATATAGTGGTGTACAAAATGCTTAATATAAGCATTTTGTGATAGCAATGGTCATGTGAATGTACTTCGTCTGACACTAGTTTAATTCAGAATGCCTAACCAGAAGAAACAGAATCAACTTATTTTTCTTGCCTTTATACATATACTTCATTGCTTCCTTTTGCTCTATTTTTAATTCTGTAGTTACTTAAGAATGGATATTATTCCAAGGAAACATGCAGAAATTTTAGCTCTTACAGAGCACACTTCAATGACTGTTTGAGATATTGCACTGGCTGTTGCTGTACAAAAGTATTTCAAAGATCATTCAAGGTCGTAATGAAACCTTTTGAATATAGCTGCATAGCCTTTTTTGAAATTGGAAGAACAGTGACAAGACTGGTAAAAAAAAAAAATGATTGGTAACCATTTCAGGGGCAAGACAATTGGGAAAAGGTCATCTTTACTGATGCAACTCATTATTGCATTCAAAGATATATCAAAATGATCATCAAAAGAAGTCTAGGTGAGCCTGTAAGAGCTGGGTAACTTCATCAGACTGCAAAATATTCACCCTACTTCCTAAATATGAAAAGGGGGAGGTTACTTTCAGTAGACCTGGATATCCTGTCCCCATTGAGTGAATGAGGAATTCTGGTAAATATATTGAAATACAAATAAACAGAATTATTCTGGAATTATAAAAATTCCCAAATAAATGAGGAATACTGGAACATGAACTTTTAACATGCTTTTTTCCCATGATTTTTTTCATTATTCATGAAAAGTTTAGATATTTTTTCTAACATATGGGTTATGCTTTGGCAGCCTGAAAATCTGCTTTACTTTAACTCCATTAAAATCTGTGGGCTATAATCAAAGCTAGACTTAGGGAAAATGTACCACTTGGCAAAGAGAAATTTAATATTTAATGTGATAGAAGTGTGATTTCATAAAGAAGAATTAAAGAATGGGCATTGAAATCTTATGAACTCAATGCCAAATCATATAAAGCAAGTGATTTTAGTAAAAGGGTATTGTAAATTAAAGTTTTTTTTAAAGATGTAAGCAATGATAAGGTTTTTAATTAGTTACATAATATTCTGAATGTCAAATTTAATTTTTGTAATTTCTACCAGTCAGTTTGCACACCACTATATTTGCCGAACAACTCCCAGCACCTAACATTCTTCTCAGTGCTGAGGAATGAACAAGTTCTATGATATATGATTCCTGCTCATAAGAGTGATTAATAACTACGTGTTGGACCAGTAGTGACTTCACAAAGCCATTTTGGTTAATCCTTTTGGATAAATAGGCTTTAGATAGTCAGAATGATGGCAGGTACCAGTCTCACTGGAGAAATGGGTGAAAAGGGCAAGTAAGGCTGGATAGGAGGAGGCCTTAAAAGTCTGGTAGAGGAGTTCGGACTTGTTATGCTCAACAGTAAATGTCAAGGGAAAGGAATAATCACTTATATTTCTACGGTACATATTTTATGTGCAGTGTGTCAATGCAGTTCAGTGCATGGAGAGGCATTCTTGAACTCAAGAAGACCCAATAATTGAAAACTATTTTGAACCCACTTGGCAAATGCTTGCCCTAGGTCTTAAAGGAGGTCGAGCGAGAAAGAACAGACTGAATAACAGGCCAGTATTATTCAATCAACCTTGTGAAAGAAATACTCAAAACATGCTTTTCACAACAGTGAGTCATCCTCATGTTACAAAAGGTGGCATCTTGTGGGCCCGATTTGTAAGAAGGAAGAAGGATCATAGACTTAGAGCTGACTATTTTGTCTAGCTATCTCATTTTATAGAGGAGGAAATTAAAGGGCAGAGAGGTTAAGTGATTTTTCTGGGGTCAATGTAGTGATACATAAGTTTTCTGTGACAGAACATAGGTTTCCTGACTCCAAGTGAATCTTTTCCATAGATGGAGGTAGTGATATTTGCAGGACAGCCATTTTAGGACACTTCATCTCCCTTCCCTAGCCAATAATACGTATTGTACTGGGGATGCTTAATGATTTCCAAAGTTCTTTTCTGAGTTTCCCCCTCTCTCTTTTTATATACTTCAGTGGCCTGAGAATCAGCCCTATTTAAACCCCATTAAAACCCGTGGGCTATAATTAAAGCTAGACTTGGGGAAAAATGTATCATTTGACAAAGGTAAGTTTAATATTCAATGTGATAGAAGGGTGATTTCATGATGAAGAATTGAAGAATGTGTGTTGAAATCTTGTAAATATGTGTATGTGTATGTATGTGTGTATATCTATACCTATGTATCTATCTCTATCTCTATATCTAACCATACTGACTCTCATGGGTCTAATCATCATCCCTAAGTGGAAGACTCTTAGATTGATATATCCAGCCCCATCCCACCACCCCACTCCTGATTTTGATATCCACATTACTAACTGATTTTGTATTTCAAATTAGATACTCTAGAGGCATCTTATGCTCACCATGTCCAAAACTTTATTCTCCCGGGTTTGTAAACACTGGCACCTTGGACTCTTCACTCTTACTCCACATTATCTAAAATTGCTAAATCTTACCACTTCTACCTCCATAACATCTCCCACACTCATCTCTTCCGTACTGACACAACTACTTCTTTAGTTCTTCAAACTTTACCACACTGCCTCATTCGTGGGGATTTTTAAAAATCCCAAATCTTATTTCTCTTAAATATGAAAAATGTCTATTTTAAGATAAAGTTAAGGATAGGAATATCAGAACACACCTAATTGGACAGAATCTCTTTTCTACCTTTATTTGGAGAGGCAAAATAGACTTGGTGTCAGGATGACTTGGTTTCAGATCCTACCTCAGATATTTACTGACTATGTGACCCTAGACAGGTCGCTTAATGTCCCTAAGTCTCTTTTTTGTCACCTGCAAGTAGACAACAATAGCACATCTACCCTGGAGCTGCTGTAAGAAGCAAATGAGATCAAATGAGATGCCATTCTCTACAAACTTTAAAACGCTATATAAATGGAAGCCATATGGCCAACCTCAGTCACATTTGTGAGCCTTATTCTGTACCTGCCAACCACAGTGGGTGGCTGATTGAAAGCAAAAGTATTTCAGTAGCACAAAAGCAGAGGAAGTTGAGGAACTATTGTTAATTTTATTTTTATTTTTTGGAAAAATGTTGAAGAGTTTGCTTAACTGGGAAATATTCCCTGAGAAGGTCAGTCATATGAAAGAGAGATTAGACTGCTAACTGACCCACAGAACTAGAAGTATTAGGTGAATGTCGCTACGTGACCTTGGGCAAACGACCTCCTCTGTGAGCCTCAGTTTCTTTACCTATAAAATGAGAGCTCTGAGCAACATGGTCTCTGAGGTCCACTCCAGCTCTAGGTCTTTGATCCTACAGAATCAAAAAGGCAAATTTCGACTTGGGGGGAGGAAAAACATCCTAACAATTGGAGATGTCCAAAAGTTGAATGGGCTGGCACTGGAAGACTTGAAGCAAAAGTTGGAAGAGCACTCATTACGTATATTAAGTGGTAGGAGTTCTTATTCAGGCTTGGGCTGATTGACTGAAGTCTCTTCTAGCTCTAAAATTCTGTGAGTTTGTAATCATTATAAATAATAGATCTATACATATAGCTATTTATATCAGTATATATAATTAAAGAATCTATTTTAAGTTTCAACTTTCTGCTAACATTATTCATTATACAATTATTTCCACATGTGCTAACACAGTGAAAGGAACACTGTTAGACTCAAAACACAGGCCTGCACTGCCAAGGACCTCTCTGGCAACCCCCTCCTCATGCCACGATGCTCGCCTTTCCCATGCCCACTAAGCACACTCATGCGGACCCTGCACAACCTTCTTTGGGTCTCAGTAGAATCTTCTGACCTTTGGGGCAGCCCAGATGACTGTCTTAGAATGGGCTATGTGATTATAATTCCTAAAGGTCTCTTAGTACAATAGAGTGGGTCTGAAGATAATTCCTGCATACAGCATGTCTTTCTGTCTCTCTGAGTCTCTGTCTCTCTCTGGTCACTTCCTGTTTCTTTTCCAGTCCAGCGTCTGGACTGCAGCAGATGATGTCCAGCTAGGTATGCTAATGAGCCTGCCCTCCTGGGTGGCAGCAGAGGAATGGTGCGGCTTCACCCTGCTTCCTGAATAAAGAGATGCCTTGTCCATGAGTCTCCCCCATCCTGGGCTGGTCTGGAAGTTAGAAAGCAGGGGAGACATGATTCAGAGGAACAGATAATAAAGGCTCTGTTCTCAATTGGGTAAAAGCGGGGCAGGGGGCATTTCTGTGGAAAGTCTCTATCAGGAATGGAAGAGACTGTTTTCTGGGCCAGGCACCCTGGCCATTGTGTACCTTTGTAGAACATGGGGTGAGTAGAATGCCAACATCCAACCCCCTGCCCAGTTTCCATGGCCCTGAGGGGGAAGGGAAGGGCCATTTCCTGGAGATGGTGGCTGAGGGATAAGGGTGGCAGTGAGAAATATTCATGCCAGGGAAGAAAACTGAATCAGTGAATGTCTCCACACAGGCAGCCTCCCCCACCCTCACTCCCTTGCATATGGTAGGCACTCAAATATTTTTTGATTTCAATTCAGTTAACCCCAGGGTCCTGCAGGGACCAAATGATAAGGCAGGTGGTTTTGTGAGGAGCTGAGGCTTGATGATTCCTTTCTGGTCATCCTTGCTGCTGCCACTGGCAGCATACCTTGACACACCCTCTCATACCTCTTGACACACCCTTTACTGCCCTGATACTCTTAAGTAAGTCATCTGCCATAGAACTAACCGGCCATTTCTGAGAAGATTAAAGGCATGTTTGGATCATGCTTTTCTATTAATTAAATATAGAATACAACACAAGGGTCTGTATCCTGTCATCTATGTTTGTATCCCAAGGTTCATTCCTAAGTTCTTTTCTCCTTCCCCATTCTTTTTCTTGGTGATTTCTTCATTTCCCATGTATTTTATGATCATTGCTATGCAGTTACATTCGCCCAAATCGCTCTCCTGATCTCTACTCCCACATCATCAATTGCCCACTAGTCCTTTTGAATTATCTGAAACATAACAGGTTTAAAACTGAGCTCATTATCTCCTCTCCCTCACAACTCACCCTTCTGTTCCCAACTTTTCTATTTCTGTTTACAACATCACTATCTTCCTTGACTCCTCTATGCCCCTTACCCCAGACCGCCAATCATTTGTCCAGTCTTGACGATCCTACTTCCACAGCATGCCTTGCATCCATCCCCCTTTCTTCCGCTTACAAGGCCACCACTTTACCTCTGTCCCTCATTGCCTTTTTCCCGAATAATATCCTTGCCTCAAGCCTCTTCCTCCTCTGGTCCACACAGCTGCCAAAGTAGTTTCCTAAGGTACTGATCACTTCTTTGTACTTAATATGATCACCTCTAAAATCAACTTTAGGCTTCTCTATTTGACATTTACTTCTCTTTACAATTTGCCCCTAATTGACTTTTCTAGTACTCCCCTTAATAAAGTACTCTTCTTTACTGTCTTCTACTACTACTCTTCTGCCGACATGACACCAAATTCTGTCTGTGTCTTTTGCACTGATCATTTCCCCATGCCTGGAATACATTGCCTCCTCACTTCTTATAATCCCTAGTTTCACTTTGAGGCTTAGCTCCCACGTGATCAATACATTCAGCTGCTAGAGTTTCTTCAACCCCCTCTACCAAATAACCTTGCATTTATTTGTAGCACTATGATCATGTGAATATACACTATCTCCCCTAAACAGAATGTAAGCTGTTTGAAGACAAAGACTATCATTTTGTCTGATTTCCCCAGCACCTACCCCAGTGGTTAGGATGCTGTAGATGCTTAATACATATTTTCTGATTGACCAGACAGGGCTCAAGAGATTTTTGAGAGACAATAGGTTGGCAAAATTATGTGAAGACATGGGAGCTTTTGACTTCGCTCAAGAGAAGTTAGGAGCTTCGGAAAAGACAAAAAAGAGAAACAGGTGGGGAAGAAATATTCTGCAGTATAGTACCAACAATGGGTTGTTCAGAAAAGGGGGTTTTAAAGATATTGATCATGGAATGCATAACTGGAAATGGAGGGGGGGCAAGCAATGGTCACCACTTTAGGGTTGTGCTGTTGCTAATGTACAGGTGTATATAAGGGCTGTGGAGAAGGCCACTCACCCCTGAAAGCCTGGTAAGAGGAGTCCCTTATAGGAGTAAGCACAATGGTCCATGTGTGTGCAGCTTCAGGGCTAGCCCCAATCAGTAAATCATAAAATATGGAGGGAAATGAGTGTTTGATGCTGAACATCTAATCTGTCACCCCCTAGAGAACACACCTGGCCCTGCCAGGTGAATTCAGGGGGCCAGTGGGTGAAGTTAGACCCAGAGACATTAATTGATATGTCAATAAAACTCAGTGTTTTTGACAATTGATTCAAGGCCTTTTTTTCTAGTCTAGTAGCATTTGTCTCTTTCCTATTGGTAACCACCTGCTTTTTGCTCACACCACCATTAGCAAAGCCCTTCATTCTTTTCCCTGCTTTCCTGGCTTTTTGTACTGTACTACATAGGAAAGAGGCCAATGAATAGAGTGCTGGGTCTGAAGTGAGGAGGATTCATCATTCTGAGTTCAAATCTGGCCTCAGATACTGACTAGCTGTGTGACCCTGGGCAAGTCCCTTAACCCTGTTTGCCTTAGTTCCTCAGCTATAAAATAAACTGGAGAAGGAAATGGTGAACTACTTCAGGATCTCTGCCAAGTAAATCCCAAATGGGGTCAGACAAAGAGTGAGACATACCTGACATGATCAAGCAGCAAAGAGTATCCTATCTGGGACTGGCTTTTCTCAAACACCCCAAGATTGTAGAATTTAAGGTTGGAAGAACTCTTATAGAATATCTCATTCAACTCCCTCATTATACTAAAGAGAAAACTAAAAGAGAGAAGCTATCTTGCCTCAATAGTAAGTAGCAGATCTCGGATTTGAAACAGATACCCTGATGCCAAATCTAATGTTCTTGTCCACAACAGGACCCTGCGTCACCATTTTTATAGACTATAAACTCCTTGAGGACAGGAAGTATTTCCTTTTTTATTTTTTAAAATTTCTTTATATCTCTAGTGCCAAATTCAGTGCCTGGCACATAACAGGTGCTTTATAAATGTTTATTGATTAATTCTTTTTAGCTTTCTATTTAAAATTTAAAAAATTAACATTTACAAAATTTTTCAAAAATTTACCAAAATGAAAACTTACCGTTAAGAAACTCATCAGTGTGAGCCTACTTCAGAGACAAAAACTCCAGTTTACATATGGCATAAAAACATCAATATCAAGGTTTTGAGCAGTAAATACAAGATCACAGGATCATGAATTTTGGCTAGGAGGAATCTTAGAGTTCATCTGACCCATTCTTCTTGTTGTAAAGATAACAAGATAACCAAGAACCAGAGAAGTTAAGGGATTTGCACCACATCCAAAAGGTAACAGATCTCAGATTTAGGTTTTGGATCCCAGTCCTCTAAATCTAAACCTTGTGTTCCTTTGGTGTTTCTGAAAATGTTGCCTCTAATAGTCATTGCTTTTCTGGCTCCCAAGATTTCTAAGGCAGCATCAGAGTCCAACACAAAGGGCCCCTTTAGATAGGTAGGGGACAATTATGTGTGTGTATATATACACACACACACACATACACACACACATATAACATATATAATATATGCAATATATATAACACACACATATAATATATAACATATATACTATACGTGTTATATATAATATATATTATATAATATATATGTACAAATACTCACACACACATATATATATATGTATGTATGTATATATGTATGTATGTATGTATGTATGTAGTGCCATCTTGGAATGAGAAATGCAAATGGGCCTTTAAAAGATTTCCACTTCTCATCTCAAAGATTTGCAAATGGTGCCAAGGGCCCCATACCAGATTACACCTCTCCTCACTTTTTTGGGCTCTTCTCAACTATATAGTGAGTGAAACTAATCAAAAGTTTAACAGCAATGACACAGAGACAAAGATATGATCTCTAATGTAAGGTTTCTCTTTGGGAAACCTAGACATCATTATCAATCAATTAACAAGTATTTATTTAGCACCTGCCATATGTGCTAGGTGCTAAGGATACAGATATATTGAATAAGACAATCTATACCTTCAATTAGATTACATTCTAATCGAGGAAAGAACATGTATATCTATAAGTATGGATTGCATAAATATGAAGTGAATAAATACAAACATATACAAAGTAGTTAAATATAAGGTAGTTTGGGAGAGAAAGCACCAGCAGTTGAAAGTATTGTGAAAGCCTTTATGCAGAAGATGGCACTGAGTTGTGTCTTAAAGGAAGAAAGACACCATCTGACAGGGAGGAGAGGAGAGAGTACATTGCAGTCATGTGGGATGGACAGTTAAACATGGAAGTTTGATATGAGGAAGAGAGAGATAGCATGACCAGATTGCAAACTGTGAGACAAAGAGTAAGGTCCAATGAGGCTGGAAAGATAGATTGGGATCAGATTATGAATGGTTTGAATGGAAGAGTTTATAGTCTATCTTAGAATCAACATGGAGCCTCTGGATTGAATAGGTGTCACATGGTCAGATTTGCAACAAAACTCCATGTGCACTAGGTATTTATTACATCCTAGTGTAATACATTTTGGGGAAATATGTAGTTTATGTAAGGTGTAGTTCTGGTCTTACAGAGCTTACATTCTGGTGAAGGTATGACAAACACATACACACATAAGCACACACAAATAAATGAATATCAAACAATATATTCATGTGTGTCCAAAAGGCTCAACAATGTCATGTGAGATTTGAGGGAGGAAAAAGTTACTGATTGTTTCACAAAAAAATATGGCATCTATGCTGGGTTTTTAAAATTGAATAGAAATCAAACAAGTGGATGATGACGATGATGATGAAAATGAACTTTAAGGATTCTGCACTTTACATGTAATTATGTCATTTGATCCTCACAATAACTCAGTGAGGGAGGTGCTGTCATTATCCCATTTCATAGATGATAAAATGGGTTGAGAGAGGTAAAGTAACTAGTGCCTGAACTGGGATTTGAGCTCAAGTATTCCTGACAACAGGGAAGTTAGGGGGGGCAGTGAATAGAGTGTTGGACTTGGAGTTAAGAAGATTCTTCTTGAGTTCAAATCTGGCCTCAGACACTTACTAGCTGTGTGACCCTGGGCAAGTCACTTAATCCTCTTTGCCTCAGTTTTTTTATTTGTAAAATGAGCTGAAGAAAGAAATGGCAAACCATCCTAGTATCTTTACCAAGAAAACCCCAAATGAGGTCATGAGAGTCAGACTCAACTAAAAAACGACAGAATAATAAATAATTCCTGGTGAGCCTAGTGCTCTGTCCACTATACTACTTAGCTGCAATATCTGTGAAAAGTGGGAAAGAGTATATTTGAGGCATAGGGAACAGTATAGCCAAGACAAGTGGGAAAGCATCAGCTTTATGTTTGGGAGGATGAAGGTTGGGTAGAAAGTAGTACAATTTGGCTTCAGTGAAGTCAACTAGGTAGATGAGAGAAGTATGAGATAAGAAAAAGTGCTCAGTTATGGAGTGAGTGTCTTGAATGCTAGGCAAAGAAGTTTGAACAGGTCACTAGATCATGAGGGACTTCTAAAGACTGTTGAGTAGAAAAGGGACACATCTGGCTCTGTGAATCCTTAAGGGATTTTAGATCTGAATGAGGTATAAAGAATGAATTGGAGGGAGGAGAGAGTAGCTGTTGAGAGATCTGGTAAGGTTCTATATTGTGATCCACTTGGGAGGTAATGAAGATCTGTATGAAAGCACTGGCTATGGGCTTAGTTCATTGGACCACATTCATTGGTCCATGGATTCCATTGTGTCTCAAAAGACAGCTGAAAGAATTGCTTGTTTTTCCTTTTCCCCATTTTTTTGATTCCCCTCTCCCCCAGGTTTTTTTTCATTTCCTAGTCCCCACTGACGGTTTTCCCTTTGGCCTTGCTATGAGGCCTTTCATGTTACAGAAAAGTGTGAGGGGGAAAAAACTACCTAATTACAGACTATATAGTTAAAAGTCAGTGGCCTTTAGATTTGGCACTACTCTGATGCTTATTTGTGGGGTTCTCTGGGATAGTAAAAGTTTGTGTAGGTGTATTTAATTTGTATACCCTTCAAGATCCTCATTTGAGGCCCTCCCCAGTGCCTCATTCACAATAACCCTTGGCTTTTCAATTAGCATTTTCATTTGATTCTACAAGAAGGAATTCCCACACATTTTTGTTAATGTATGGAAAGCCCCTATCATTTCCTTTCCCTTCCCTCCCCTGCAGATAGCTTACACAATTTATTGCTTTACATAGGCCAAAACCGAAAAATAAGACAGAAAATACACCCGCAGGCTATGCTATTACTTAAGCAGACTTTAGTTCTTTGTCCTTAGTCATACTTAATTATCCTTTCCAGGGTGAACCCTTCATTAGAGACCTATGAAGAAATAGCATGTGGGAGTAAGCTTATCATGGCTTCGATAGCATCTCTGTACCTTCCTACATTCTGACATGTCCTCCCTCAGTTGCAAAGTTAGAGAATGCCTCTGCCAAATCTTCTTCCTTTGCAAGATATCTCATATGTGCTCCCATGTTGAACGACATGAGGGTTCAAAAACATCTCCCCAAGCTAAAACATAGGTCCAAATCTAATAAGATGAAACTCAATAAAAACATGTAAAACCTCATAAAAAAAAGATATCTCATACGTACTCTTTTCTCTCCACTCATACAATTTGCAATCCCAGTTCAGGCTCTCATTAACTCTTGCCTCCACAGTTGCAATAGCACTGTAACTAGTTTCCTTGCTTCAAGTCTCTTCCCATTCCATCCATCTTCCACTCAACCGCTGAGGTGATTTTATAGAAGTATAGTCTGACCATGTTGCCCTTTCCCTCTTGCTCAGTGAACTACAGCTACTTCTTCCATATCATGGGGTTAAGGGCAGATACTCTTGTGATCTAGAAAATCTGAAAAAAATTTTTGGCCCTCCCTTTGTACCAAAGAAGTCTGCATTTTTTTCCTCTTTCTTTTATGGGGTATTTATAGTGCCTTACTGTAAAATTTGGGTTGATATTATAGAATACTATACATAATTTTATGCATTTCTGAATTTCTAAACATTTTTTCTGTGTTGTCTTCTGGTCTTCTTGTGTTGTCTGTGGCTTCAGCAAAACTCCTGCAAAATTCCTATTTAACATCTTATGCCAACCCATAATATATATAAACCATGATGGGGAAAGTCACAATGTGGAAGAGATAACTGTATTTTATTGTTGATTTGTTCAGTTTCCAACTCTTCATAACTTCATGGGGTTTTCTTGGGAAAGATACTGGAGTGGTTTGCCATTTCCTTCTCCTACTCATTCTACAGATGAGGAAACTGAGGCAAACAGTATGAAGTGATTTGCTCAGGGTCATACAGGTGGCAAGTGTCTCAGGCCAGATTTGAACTCAAGAAAATGAGTCTTCCTGACTCCAGACCCAGTGCTGTATTCACTGTGCTACCTAGCTGTGCCTGTGTACAATAGTTAATGAAAATACAAGAATCAAAATAGCATTTCTAAATTAATTTAATTGTTTTCACTTCCATAAATCTTAGATTTTCTCCCCCTCCCTTCTCCCTCTGTCCCCCATTTCTCCCCCTTTCCTCCACGAGCAGAATGAAGCAGATTATTTTCTCTTGTGTTTAGTTTTGTTTTAGTATTTTATTTTTAGGTTGAAGGAGACATGGGCATGCTTGTAGTCAGTATGGAATGATCCAGTAGACAGTATAGAATGGGGATGATACAGGAAGCAATCAGTTGCAGGACATGGGATAGAATGGGATTGCCTGAGCAAGTAGATAGATTAGTTTTGATAAGGAATAAGATCATCTCATCATGTGAGAGGGAGGTGAAAGAGAAGTGGTAAAAGACATCTGGGTAATATAAGATGAGGAAGAAGGAGAAGATGGAATTCATGTTAAATGATCTCATTTTTTTCCATAAAAATATGAGGTAAGGTTCTCAGTGGAAAGTATGGGGGAAGGGGAGCCATGGTAGTGTTGAGGAGGGATGAAAGTTTGTGGAAGAGCTGTTGTGGAGAGTGGGATGGTGAGTTGATAAGGAAGGTAGAATATGGTTGCCTAGCAGCAGTGAGGGTCCAGCGAAGGTTGCACAAAGTAAATTTGTGGTGGAACTAGTCAGAATGGTTGAATGATTTTCTCCACCTTTGTTTAGCAACATATGTGAAGGAGCAAAAGCAGCAAATGGTGGGAGTGATCCAGGCTGAAGCTTGGTAGGACACAATTGGTAAAAATGATAAGAGGGCTAAAAATTCAAGAGAGGAAGACAGAGTTGAATGTAATTGGTTCACCAAGGGGCCAAAGTGGGGAAAAGAGGAGAGAGTGACTAGTTTAAGGGAGATGGCCTTGGAGATAAATGAGGCGTCAAGGGATTATAGGTCATGGTGCAGACAAAGAGTATGGTTTTGTAAGGTAAAGCAATGGGAGAGGTAAAAATTCTGAAATTTAGACCCTTTTGAGAGTTAGAGGACTCCAGGTAAAGAACTCTTGCCTTAGAGGAGATAGGGTGGGAAATATAAGGAGAACATTAAAAGTGATGAGAATTTTGAAAATGGTTATTTTGACTAAATGTCAAAGACTGACATGGTATTTCTATGAGCCTATTAGAAGAATAGTGTGGATTACTGGAAAGAATTCCAGGGTGGGAATCAGAGGTCCTAGGTTCAAAACCCAGTTCTACTAGTTACTATTTCTATTTGACTTTGGACAGGTTATTTAATATTTCTGACCTCTATATCTTCATGCTAATAAAAATGAGACAGTTAGAATTGCCAAGTTGAAGAAGAAAATTAATTATCAATCACTAAAGTTAGCTCTGCAACTCTTTTTTCTCCCTAGTTATTCAGTAATATTGGTGCTTAGAACAGAGAAAACAGATTTTGTAGCTGATCCATGTAAGAATGTAGCAGGTCTCAAGGGACAAATGAGTCCGGAATGCTAAACTTGGTGGGACTGAATTGCTAGTTAGATGAAAACTGTAGCTAATGTTAATATCTCTAATTGTCATGTGTGGAAGAACTCAGGAACCTTGTGCTTAAACATCTATACCAATATCCACAGTTTGGTTAGAATTCATATCACGTAGATAATGTTTGGAACAGAGTATTAAAAATGATGAAAATTTAGACAATGGTTATTTTGACTACGTATCAAAGACCAACAATTGGTATTTCTAGCGGGCTATAATTTAAATGAGGATAGTATCAAACAGTTCTTTCTCCATATTGCTTTGGGGATTGGCCACTAACTATTTCAATAACCCAGCCAAATTCATATAGAGAAAACTACTTAGCATGGTATGACAGGAAAGAATGGTGACATAAGCTCACACCCTACTCAGATATTAACTAGATGTATGACTGAACAATACGTTTAATTTTTCTAAGCTTCAGTTTTCTTATCTGGAAAAGGAGGCTAATAATTCTCATATTCTTCACATCACTCAGTTTTTATGATGAAAATTTTTTGTAAGTTGGAAAGTATTCCCTAAATGAGAGCTCTGATTGCTTCCTTCACTAAAATTCTATTCTAATGCTACACCATGGCATGAAGGTACTACAGGGCCATACCAATAGCATGGAACTTAGAAAATGAAGTTTCATGAAACATTGACAGTTATCTGAGGACCAGCCTAAGTTCCAGGAGGCTCCCCACTAAGTTGTCTTCAGAGTGATATGTATTTTTAAGCTATAGCTGTTCTCCCCTAAATTGTAAAGGGTTTGAGATTTTCATCAGAAGATGATCTTCGTCACTGATGATATCACAGTCCTGGAAATTTTCAACTGTATTATGGTTTACCACCATCTCTGCACACAGGTGACCACTTCTACACATGCATACACACACACACACACACACACACACACACATTTGTTATGCTTTGTTTTTCCTTTAGGAAACAGTTACATTTCCCTCTATTTCAACCACCTGACTCTTCACTGAAACATACTTAGTGTTGAGTGAAATCCATTACCATATCTAATAGTATATTGAGACATGGGAACCCAAATGAGATAAGAAAACTTTAAACTGGCAGGCTTGAGATAGATTCACACAATGGGAAAAATCAAACCTTAAATTACTCAGAAACCTCCCAAATCCTGAAGTGAGAACTAGTCAATGGGACAAACCCTCGAACTTGGAGAAAACCCAACTGTTCAAGAGAACACTTGTGCTATTTTTCTAGGGGCACAAAGAGAGTAACAGTGAAGTCTAGGTTCATTTGGAATCATGATATGCATTCAAGGAGAGCCAAAATGTGGTTTATTCTAGTTCAAGGAGCAAATGAATCACCACAGATCTCAGATTTCAAACACACTGATAGAGAAACCAGTGATTTTCAGCAAAGGACTTTCAGTGTGTACTTACGTATCAAACTGAAAGAAAGCTATTAATAGCCAGAAGACAACTTAACCAGCTGGAATTCTCATGGGATAATTATACACTTTAAGGATTAAAGGTATCATCTTGGGACTGATTGTCTTTCAATTATCACCATAGTTATGTCTCTGCGCTAAGAGAAATGGCAATATGTGAGATGGATATGGCAGACTACTGGCTATAACTCTGTGCATGGCTATTTAAATGCTACCTCATCAGACATATTACATTTATTAAGTCTAGGAAAAGAGAATCTCAGAGGTCTCCAAGCCATTCTCTCTTTAAGCAAGACCTCATTTAAATGGTCTCAGTCAGATAAGAAGCTACCATTCTCTCTCTTTTTTTTTTAATTTAGGATATTCTAAAATCTACATGAATTCGTCAATATAGACATCAATACTCAAATGTTTATCAATATATAAAATTAAAAAGCAAGTATATCTAAATAAATCTCTTAGGTTTTGATTTAACCCTTTCTAGCATCTGTTCTTTGTGGAGATAAAGAATAATTCATTGCCCTCCTCTCATATGTCCTATGGATACTAGGGGGAAAAATTTTGGACTGGCATAGCAAATTTCTCATGACATTTAAATCAATTGCTTACAATCATAACATCTTGCATTTAGATATCATTTTCAAATTTGCAAGACCCTTTACACACATACACACAAACATGTATGTATTTATATATACCTATTTCATACATATGTTAATATTCATACATAAATATACACATACATACATAGTACTATCCTCACCATAACTCTGAAGTAGGTGCTATTGCTACAACATTTTAAAGATGAAGAAACTAAGTGTGTGCACTTCCTTTTATCAAATAATGAAATCTTCATAGTCCACTGAATTCTCTTTTTATCTTAGCTGCCACAAAACTCAGAGCCAAATTCTATGCCCAACTGTATTGAGTACTTCATGCTAGGTATCTGGTAACATCCAATACCTCTGGTCCTTTACAAATAGTTTCTGATTTTTATTTAGTCCTTCATTGTCGCACTATACATGTGCATGTATTTGTAAGCTTTCTTAAATCTTTTTAAAATATGATATTTCTAAAAATGTATGTTAACAGAATAGAAAGATAAAAAAGAAGATAAATTACAAGTAAATATTAAAAAAGTAAGATTCATAAGAAAAAAAGTCTTAAGTCATCCTTTCATAGTCTTGGTTCTAAAGGAAATGGTTCCAAGATAGTGAACAAGAAGGTAAAGTCAATATAGGGGAGTATGAGGAAGTGGTTGAGTCTAGCTCCCCACTATTACTTCTCTACAATGATCTAGAAAATGTTTTAGATTGAATTCTGATTTGGAGAGCCAAGAAAAATGTCACAGTGAGTCATTTTTCCAACCCAGGGGAACTTAGGGAGTCAGAGAGGATTGTAGATACTGGGGATAGGGTCTGGCCACAAGTCCATGCAAGATGGAGCATTTGAGTACTTCAAAATTGAATGTTTAGATTTACAGGGCAAAGAAAGGGCACCAGGGTAGGAAACACCAGAACAGAAAGAAATCCCAGGAGAACCTAGACTTAGAACTGGGAACAAACCAGGTACCATCTGGTAAACAGCTACCCACTATCCAGTGGTAGGTCATAGATCCAGGGTGAGAAGGAGTAGTTGCAAATCATGGGCTCTACCAGTGTATGGGGAAAGGAATAAATTCTGGAAATGTAGCTATGTAGCTGTGAGCATAGGCACAGAATTGGAGGACTCAGTACAATGTTTAAGCCTGCAATGGAATAATCTGGGCAAGAGTCTTAGAACAAAGGGGAGCTGGCAGACCACTCACTCTGAATCTATAAAACCTCGCAGTGGGCTAAGAGTGACAGAGCATAGCAGTGGTCTGTTGAAATTCCCAACTAAGAATAAGTTGATAGACATAAACCTGAGTCAGGAACTTTCAGAACACAGTCTGGGAGATCAGTGAACAGACTTTTCCCTGGATCACACCCCTTTGGGAGCACTGAAAGCTAGCAGTCTAACAAGTAGTAGAAGGATACAAAAGGACAGAAGCTCAGGCTAGACATTCCTCTCTCATTCCAGAAATACACAGAACCTAGCACAAATATAAGGTCTAAAGTCAAGAAATAAACTGGGAGAATGAGAAAAAAAAAAAAGAACCTGACCATAAAGAACTATTATAGCAACAGAGAAGCTCAAGACACAGACACAGAAGAGAAAGAGTCAAAAAATAAAAAATCTACAAGCAAAAACTCAAGGAAAAAAACAGGTTGGACAAAAGCCTAAAAAGAATTTCTGGAAGAGTTAGAACTGAGAGAGAGAGAGAGACAGAGACAAAGACAGAGAGAGGGAGAGATACAGAGAGAGAAAATGATTTTAAAAGCCAAATGAAAGTGGTAGAGGGAAAAAAATGGGAAAAGAAATGAAAACTAGAAAAGAAAAAGAGGAAATGAATTAACAGCTCAGAGGAAGAAGCTCAAAATTTTAGTGAAGAAAAAATCCCTGAAAATTAGAACTAGCCAAATGAAACATCAAGAAATAATAAAATGATCAAAAGTCTGAAAAAAATGGAAATGTGAAATATATGAAAGGAAAAGTAACTGGCAGATCAAGGAGAAATAATTTAAGAATCACTGGACTACCTAAAAGTCATGAACAGAAAAAGAACCTAGACACCATACTCCAAGAAATTAAGATGCTCTGATATCTTAGAACCAGAGGGCAAAATAGAAATTGAAAATGTCCACTGGTCACCTCCTGAAAGAGGTCTCAAAATGAAAACTCCTAGGAATATTATAAGATAAAATCAAGAGCTCTCAGGTAAAGGAAAAAATATTACAAGTAGACAGAAAAAAAAATCAAGTACCAAGGAGTCATAGTATCACAAAAGATTTAGAAGCCACCGCTAAAAAGACATGGAGAGTTAAGAATATGACATTCCAGAAGGCAAAGGCTCTAGGTTTAAAGCCAAGATTACCAGCAAAATTGAGTGGGGGAGAGGGGGAAAATGCTCTTTAACAAAATAGTGACCTATGAAGTATCCCTGATGAGATGACCAAGATGCTGAGTGAGATACCAAAGTAGTTGTTTTTGACATAACTCAACCTTGCAACCTTAAAAGCGATCAATCAATCAAAAAGCATTTATTAACTACTTACTACAGGTCAGACACCATGCTAAGCACCAAAGATGTAAAAAGAAAATTTTTGTCCTCAGTAATCTTATATCTTAATGAAGAACATATCATATTTACATCAGTAAAGAAAAGATTAATTCAGCAGGTAGAGAAGGTTATCTTAGAGGGTAAGTACTGGCAGCTGGGATAGTTAGTAAGGTCCTCTACAGGGAGACAGCATTTGAGTTAAACCTCAAAGAAAGTCTCCAGGGATTCTTAGACTCAGAGATTTGGAGGAAGAACATTTCAGATATGGGGAACAGCTGACACAAAGGTGAAGAGATAGAAACTGGAGTATCATGTTCAAGGAACAATAAGTAGGGCAGCATGCTGGATTGTAGAGTATATGGAGGAGATTAGAATGTAAGAAGAGTAGAAATGTAGTAAGGGACCAAGCTGAAAGGAGTTTTAAATTCCGAAGAATTTGTATTTGATCCTATAGGTAATAGGGAGCCACTGACATTTACTGAGTAAAGAGATGATACGTCCACTGTGGCAAAATCACTTTGGCAGCTAAGTGGAGAATGAATTAGAATGGGGTAAGAATTTAGGCAGGGTGACCAATTAGAAGGTTATTGTAATAGTCTAGGGAAGAAGTGATGAAGACCTGAAGTTATGCGGGTAAAGAAAAGGGGACATACGTGAAAAATGTTATAGAGAAAGAAATTACAAGATTTGCCAAATTGATTAGATATGTAGGGAGAGCAAGGGTGAAGAGTCAAGTAGGATATAAAGATGAGGAATCTGGGTGTCTGGAAGGATGGTGGTCTCTTCAACAGCAATAAGGAAGTTCAAAAGAGAGGGAAGATTTGGAGAAAAGATAATTAATATTGTTTTGTAACTGTTACATTTGAGATGCTTATAGGACATCCAGTTCAAAATGTCAAATAAGTAATGGGAGACAGAAGCTCAGGAGAAAAACTAGAACTGGGTAAATAGATGTAGGAAACATCTATTGATGAAGCCTTGAGAACTGAACTTATGAGATAGTCTAGAGACAAGAGAGAAGAGCTCCAAGTACAGAGACTTGGAGAATGTCCATGTATAGTGGGCATAACAAGGATGAAGATACGGCAAAAAACAAACGACTCTGCCAAGTTATCAGGTTAGTAAGAAGAGATAAATATGCCTTTAGCCAAGTCACTGATAAAAATGTTAAGCAGTATAGGTTGTAGGGTTGTTTCACTATAGACCTCCTACCCTGCTGAAACCAAAGCATTAATGATTACTTTTGGAGTCTGACCACATAACTGAAACTATCCATTAGTAAAATAGAAAAGGAAAGGGTTAGTAAACTGAGAATGTATTTTTTTAAAAAAAACTGAAATATTAACAAATTAACAAACCTCAAATAATCAAAAAATAATGAAATGCAGTATGGTATAGTAGATAAGATGAAGTCGAGAAAACCTGCATTCAAGTCCACCGTATGACATTTCCTGGTTGTATGACTATTGTTAAGTCACAATCTCAAGGTTGTAGGTAACTCTTTAAGATTATAAATTGGAGAGAAGATGCCATTTATAGACTGAGTTTTCTTACCTGGGAATGACCTTTATCAATGAGATCACAAGCTCAATTCTATCTTTATCCCTAAAATAATCACAAAAGAACATATTTTAAAAATTAAAGATGAAATATGTAGATCAAATGGAAAATAAAAAGACTACAAAACTGCTAAATAAAGCTAGTAGATGATTCTTCAAAAAGAACAGTATAGCATATCATGTACTAAGAAGTCTAAGAATTTAAAGAAAATGGATGATTACCCACCAAAATGTAAAACTAGATGAATCAAATAAGAAACAGACATCTTAAACAACTTACAGAAAGTGAAACTGAACAATCCATGATGAACCTATTCCACTGTCAAAAATCAAAGCAAACAAAATAATCCTAGTGAAAAAATCATAGTGTGTGTGTGTGCATGTGTGTGTGTGTGTGTGTGTGTGTGTGTGTGAGAGAGAGAGAGAGAGAGAAAGAGAGAGAGAGAGAGAGAGAGAGAGAGAGAGAAAGAGAAACTAACTCTGACTTGGATCAAAAGACTTGATTCAAATTCTGTCTCTGATACTTAACTATCCATGTGATCTTAGACAATTCTAAGGAAATTTCACTTCCCTGGGTATCAGTTCTCTCATATATAAAAAAGAAGGGGTTGGAGTACAGGTGGTTTTCAGGATGTCTTCCAGCTCTAATTTTATGCCTTTTTTTTTTTTTAATTACCTACAGGGATGGGGAAGCTGCAGCCTCAAGGCCACATGTGGTCCTCTTGGTCCTCAAGTGCAGCTCTTTGACTGAATCCAAACAAGGTTGTTTTGTGAAGTTTGGTTTCATGTGGTCTCAAGGCCACAGGTTCTCCACTCCTGATAGACTTACAGTTGAATTCTATCAATTATTTAAAGGGTCATTAATTTTTTTGTTTTGTACAAATAAATCATAATAATCGAGAAAACATTCTTTAAAAAAAATTTTAGTGAAATATATTTTACCCCAATGTCTTAACAAGGGAGGGAAGAAGTAAAACCATAGACTACAGTCACTAATAATGTTGATAGAAAAATGTTAAATAAATTTCTAACATGATGGCAGCCATATACATAAAAAATAATCACCATAACCAAGTTGGATTGTAAGGATGTAAGGATAGTCAACATTAGAAAAATAGTTAGCATAATTAATCTTATTAAAAGCACAAACAACTTAAATCACATAATCATATCATTCTATGAAGAAAAATGTCTATTACTGAGTAAAAAATGGAAAAGTTGACAGTTAAAAGGACAGATAAGTAAGAATCAGAAACAAGAAAGTTGAATAGCCCAGTGTTTGATGAACTCCAAAATAAGCTACTTGGGAAAGGACCAATTTTCAACAAGAACTGCTGGAAAAAACAAAAAAACCTAAAATGGCTTTAGATCAGCATCTTACAATATATACTGCAATAAATTCTAAATGAGTATAAAACTCACATCAAAAGAAACTATGTATTTTTTTTTAAATAGAGAAAAATGAATTGAGGTACCTTTAACAACTTGGAGTATGGAAAAAAATGTTAACCAAATCACATTAAGATGAAAAGGACAAAATTAATTACATGAAATTAAAATGCTTCTGCATCAACAAAATCATTTCTAGGAAAAGCAGGGAAACTGGTGATTAGAGGGAAATTTAAGTATCTAATATCTTTGATAAGGGTCTGATATCCAAGATATATAGAAAATAATGGAAATATATAAAACCAAAAGTGATTTCCAATGCATAAGTGGTCAAAGATATCAACAAATATTCCTATTTGAAAGATGACTAGGAAGAAGAAGAGGGGTGAAACATTTCTGAATATGACTGATATTTTTTTTAAAAAGCATAAAAAATACTTTTAAAATATCATTTTTTCTTAAAACCATTTCCTCTAAATCATACTCTAGACAAAAACATTTATCATTTAAATTTTTTTCACTCTTCTCTTGTACAATGCAATGTCCTTGAAGGCAGGAATTTTTATTTTTATTTTTTTGCCTTTATATCCTCAACACAGTGCAGTGCCTTGTACATAATAGGTACCTAGTGAATATTTATTGAATTGACTCTTTGTATTTTGTGACACTTCTTCTACAGTCTTTCTTGTCCTCTTAACCTCTAAAGGCAAGTCTTGGCACAGTAACAATGGTTTCATGCCCAGATGATTAAAAATAACTTCTTACTACCACTCCCTGAGTCCCATTTTCCCCTTCATTTGCTTCAAAAAGTGATACCAGATTGATCTTCTTTGCTGGATAGTCCAAGGTCAACTAAGGCTCAGCTGGACTGATTTGTCCAAAGCTCCATTATTTCACTCAAAACATTCAAAACAGGTATGTAGTAATAGGGATAAGGATGGTAAATATCCCTCCATCTCTCAAGCCTTTACTCATCCCTGGAAAAATGGATTTCTTTTGTATTACTACTGGGACCATTCATTCCAAGTTCATATAGAGACAGATTTCAATTAAGTTTTTTTCTAAGTGGAGCTTAATCAGGGAAGCTTGGGAAACTATATAATAAAGTGAGGGATGAGGCCTTCCTTTGGGATTTGGATTATGTTTCTTTCTATGAAAATATATTTTGGTCCTGAAAACATGTGTATCCATTCAAACCTCACTGAGGATGAGTGATTAGGTCTCAGCATTTTAGGTGATTTGATTGGGTCAGTCTGTTGTGGATATGAGTCATGCCTTTATTTTTCACCTATTAAAGAGAAAAGAAAGATCTGCTACAGTAAGAACTGGAGAGATTTGGAGAGACATGGGACAATCAGACTTTAGAATGAATTTTAGTCCTTGGGGTGGTGGGCAACCTGTGCATTACAGAATCCTCACCATCCCCAATTTTGGTAACCATAAAGAGGCAATTGTAGAGTTCGGGGATTCTAGGTATGGGTTAGTTAAATCAATCCACTTACCCAGAGCACAGGGAAAAAGATTTCTTCAAGTTTCATAATATAGTATTTTCTTTTTTTCCTCCTATTTTGGAAACTTGAAAACTTTTTGGGAACTTTTTTTTTCTCTTATTTTGGAAACTTTGAAAAGCCCAGGTTATGTGAGATCATCAAACATTATTGTCGCTGTTTCAAGATGGGATCAACCATTTTGTCAGGAACCAATAGATGACATTTGGTTGCGATAAATTATTATGACACTATTCTATTAATAACTAATTATTAATTTGTACTCCAGGCTTTTCTCCTTTATTTTCTCATTAAGGCCCAGCTTTTGTTAAAGTCAGTCGAGACTGATTGAGGAGATTATTTTTAGCCCTCAAGGAACATGCTCTTCAATCTTGGGCAGGACCTCACTCAACTAGGAGACCTAACTTTTGTTTATAGTATAAATAGAAACCAAGGTAAACTGAGTCTTTACTTAGGGTCAAGGAGCCCCTGTCCTAATTCCCCTCCATTACAGTTTAGGATGACCCAGCTCATGAAAGAGAAAAACCAGCTAGAAAGGTCTGGATGGAGGCAGATTCCCCTGTCCAGATTGCTGGAGGTGACTGATTCTCCTGATCAAAGCCACATTCTTGGCAGGAGAAGCTGAAAACTTCTAGGCCACCTCCTCATTAAATGTCCACCAGTCAGGGTTGATTTTCACTTCTCAGGAGCATTCTCTTTCAGAAAGATATTTAAGACTTTCAGGGTCTCCACTGGGAGTCTTTGGTTACTGAGAGAAATCACTGACCACCAATTTATTGATTGCTGCTAGTCTAATCAATAAATTGATCATAAATTGCCCAGAAACTCTGTCTCTCAGAGGTTTTTCATTCATTTCATGATTTAGGTTGTGTATCAGTATGGGATTCAGAAAAACTAAAAAATCAGACAATCTCTAGGCCACAGGTATCACTCAACCAAGGAATTAGTCAGCAGGCCATTGGAACATCTGGTTGAGAAACCAGAAATGGTAGAATTGAGTTAAGGGAATTGCCCAATTAAAATAGGAGAAGTTATAGGATTATCCTCTAGAGCCAGAAAACAGCTCAGAGACCATCTAGAACAAGTCTATTTCACATGAGAGTTCAATTCTGATAGGCAGTGTGTTTGCCTAAATACTACAGAGAATTCACATAACTCACATATTACTCACATAGAGGTCAGAAAAAGTGCTACAAGGACACTCTCAATCTCTCTCTGAAGAACTTTGGAATTGAGTACATAACATGGGATACACTGGAAAAAGATTGTTCAGCATGACATGCCTGCATCAAAGAAGGCTCCATGTTCTATAAGTGGAGCAGAATTGAAGTAGTTCAAAGGAAATGTGAGATGAGCAAATTTAGAGAATCCATCCCAAATGTCCACATGAACTATTTGCACATGACCTGTGGTAGAACCTTCTGGTCTGATCTGTCACAGTCAGACACATTGAACCTTGACTCCAACACAGTTGTGTCATTTTGGTCTTCTTCAAGAAGGAGGGATAACAACCCACCATTTTATATATGAAGAAATTGAGACATGGGTAGATTAAGTGACTTGTCCAGTGTTGCAGATGGTAGGCACTAAGCATCAAAAGTGGGATTTGAATAAGGGACTTCCATTTTCACTGACGGTGTCTCATGCCTAGAAATCTCTCTTTTCTCATTTCCTTGTCTTTTCAAATTCCAGCTAAAACCCCACCTTCTGTAAAAGGCTTTCCCGATTCTCCCCCAATATTAGAGATTCTCCTCTATTGATTATCTCCCATTTATTGCCTCTGTATCTTCTTTGTATGCAGTTGTTTGCATGCTGTCTCCTTCATTAGATTCTGAGATCCTTGAGAGAAGAGAAATTCTTTTGCCTTTGGATATCCAGGATTTAGGACAGGAAAGCATGCCAGATTTATCTCACAGGATGGAGAGCCTAATATAAGAGAGAAAATCAAGATTCCTTAAAACAAGCAAGCCAACAGGCTCCAGGAACTGAGGATAAACTAACCAAGGTGAGAGCCAAATGACAGATGCTTTCTTAAAGACGAGATGCTGCCAGATCCCCACACAGGCATGCACAGTAAAAAGCTAAATTGTAGCTGCAATTTCAAGTTTCAGAAGCTTATTCTCCCACCTACCAGAGATTTTAAAAAGACATTACTGAATGAAAGACCTAACAGAAGATAAAAGCGCTACTGATTCATCCTTCATTTTCCACTTTCCCTGTTCTCCCTTCACTCCTCCTTCCATATCCAAAAATGAAACAACACAAAACAAAACCCAAAATAACTTCAACACATCCAACCACCTCAGAGTAAAAGTAACAAAGGCATTTGAAAAGCATATTGCCAAAAGCCTAGTCCAGCTGTGACTCGCTCACTCTAAAAGTTGGGGCAAAGAGGTAGTCTCCTTCTTGGTTCCTGAGGAAAAGTTATTCCTTCAGAGTGGAGAAAAGACCTGTCAGGTCCATCATACAGAACACATAGCCCCATCCACTCCCAGCTACCAGATGGGGGTGGGAAGGGCTCTGCTACTGGCTAAGATTACTCTCATTTCTTTTGGCCAGTTGGCAAATAGCACTGCAGCCCAGTAGACAAAGTATCAGCCTGCACTAGGGCATGAACAGTGATAGCTCAGCTGTGTTGGGAAATGATTGTCAATCTGCGATGCTCATGAGAAAATTAAACATTTTCCACATTTCTCTTTCCCACTAAAGAGATGGTCTCCCCCCCTTTCCAACCCTCACCAACATATTAAGGCAGCAAACACAGCTGGACCTTCTGGGACTCAGTGAGTGGGTGGTGGTCAATATTTAAAATTAAAGTCAAACTTTACCCATGGAACTTTTCTGTGTTGGATAGAGGCAGCTATAAAGTAGGGTCAAAGACCTGAATTCAGGTTTGACTTCATGTACTTATTAGCAGTGTTATCCTAGTTAAGAAAGCCATTTAACCTATCTGCCTCAGTTTTATCTTCTGTAAAATGGGCATAAATGGGAGGGCACCTATCTCCCAGGGTTGTTATGAGGTTAAATGAGATAAAGTTTAAAAGAACTTTATAAATGCTGTTATTATTATTATATTTGCCAAGTGTCCTGACCTAACAGTGTCATCCTTGAGTGAGGATTGCTGGAAGATGAGCATTTAGCCATTAACCCACAAAGAGAAAGTAGCGGGACTATATGGAGCCCAAGATAATTGGCAGCCAAGTAGGACTGGGCCTTCTCCCAGTTCTGCAGCTGCTGATTCTACTGATTCTAGCATCTATCTGGTGCCTTTTTGGAAGTTAGAGGCAAAGTTTGACACTGGGATCCTCCTCCCTCCCCCTCAGAGATTCTCTCCCTATTTCTCTGGTCTCCAGTTCTTCCACTACCTGCCACTCCCACCCTTAGACACTGGCCATGTCTCCTTCCACCAAGTCCTTTTTTTGTGGTCTTAGATTTCATAGTAGAAAGGACTTCAGAGAGCCAACAGACTCCTTTTACAGATGAGGAAACAGGGCCCCAGAGACAAAGTGACTTACCCAGAGTCCTGCAGGCAGGAAATGGCAAAGCAAGGTTTTCAGCTAGAGCTTCTGCCTATCAATACAGTGTCCTTTCCACTTAATGTTCCCTAACCTTCCCCCCAGCATCTCTAAGATGTAAAGGTGTACCTCTGTAGGTATTACATTTTAACAGAAGGCTTTGAAGATAAAAATCTCTCAAAGTGAAAGGCACTGAATTTCTAATGGTGAAATTTTAGGTGATTGAGGGGAGGGTGAATATTTTTAAGCCTTCTGGGCACCTTTCTAGACTGCTCTGAATGAATGAAAAAACATCTATTAAGTGCTTATAAGCTGTGGACAAAGTGTTGAGCATACACATACAAAAGCAAAAACAGCCTCGTCCCCCCAAGGGTTTATATTTTAAAGAGGGAAGTAAAACATAAAAGGGAGTTGAGGGAGGGGAGAATATGGGAGGGGATATTTAAGTGGAAAGTTTAGGGGCAGCTGATGGTACAGTGGACTGAGAGGTGGTTCTAGAGTCAGAAAGGCCTGAGCTCAAATTCAGCCTCAGATATTAACTGGTTGACTGGTCAACTCACTAAAATTTTATTTGCCTCAGTTTCTTCAACTGCAAAATTAAAGAAAAAAATGTAAAGAAAAACCTCTATGAATTGTTAAATTGAAGGAACCCCAAGTTCAAAAAAGGGGACCTGGAATGAACCAGAATCTGATCACAGTTTGCACAGATTATAAATGCATTTGTTGCCTGAGGAGAAGAAGCTTGCAAGCTGCGATCCATGAGAACGCTGACTCACTGTTCAAAGTCCAGTGGGAAAGAGTGAGATATTTGTATTTTTCGAACAAAGGAAGGCAGAGAATTTTAGGAGAAAGGTGAGAATCCTCCAAGGGGAGGGGAAGATACAAGAATGGGAGTGAGGAGTTCCAGGTGTCTGACATGTGGCCCTTTGACACACAAATCAGCCAAACAGTTCAAGGCTTGAATACAAACAATAAGATGATCAAATGTCTTCAAAATCAGGAAAAAAGGATGTGTCCAACAGCCCCACAATCAATAGTGAATGGAGTCTCAGAAGAGAAGAAAGTCACTTGAAGGTTCACAAATCATCAGATGATTCAGAGTCTGCTTCAAAGATGTTATGAGCTTAACTGGCCTCAGAGTTGCTGATTTTCTGTACATCCAGCTGGGTTTATTCTCAGTCCCCACAAAGGATTGTTGGTATGTCAAGTTACTCTGTATCTTACCTAATATAGTCATTCCTCATACAGCCCTTCTTGGTTAATTGAGGACTCAAGCAAATTAAGGCATTCATTTTCATAGGAATAGCACCTACATCTCAGGGTTGTTGTAAGGATCAAATGATAATTAAAAAAAAAAAAGCATTTAATATAGTGCCTGGCATGTTGTAGACATGATGCTGTTGCTGCTCAGCCATTCTAGTTGTGTCTGACTTTTCATGACCCAATGGACCATACTGTTCATGGAGTTTTCTTGGCAGAGATGTTGGAGTGCTTTGCTCTTTCCTTCTCCAGTGGATTAAGGCAAACAGAAGTTAAGTGACTTGCCAAGGGTCACACAGTTAGTAAATGACTGAGTTTGAATTTGAACTCAAGTCCTCTTTACTCCAGGCCTGGTGCTCCATCCACTGAACAATCTAGCTGCCTGTAGGTCCTATATGAATGCTTTAAAAAGATGCTTGGAAGGTGAATGGGATCAAAGAGGAGGACATTGATACATCTGATCCAGGGACAATGACAAAGTTAATATAATCAGATTTATAGTTCCAGATAGTGAGGGGAGGGAAAATGGAAAGGGTATGGCCAAAATTCTGGTTATAGATTATGGAGGCAACTGGGAGAATCTCTTACTGGGTTTATAGTCTGCTCAGAAAACTGATGCTTATTAGTCATGAATAATTTTTTTCAAGGAGTGAGTGAAGTGCTGGATGTAGTGAATACAAGGTATTATCATGAATAGTGGAATTAACTGTTTCTTAATAAGTAATAAATGGAGGGGGGCTGAGTCAAGATGATGGAGTGAGAGCAACTACTTACCTAAGCTCTTAGACAAACTCCTTCAGATACCTCTAAAAAGAGAATCTGACCAAATTTTGGAGGTGTAGAATCCAACAAGAGAAAGGCTGTGGCAGATTCACAGACCAGGACAGACTGAAAGGTCAGTGGGAAGGATCTGTTCCATGGTGGGTAGAAGAGCCCACAGTATACAGCACAGAGTGTCCCACTGTGCTTGGCAGAGCAGAAAAGCCCTGGGGTGGCCTGAGGCAGCAGCAGCACAGCTGAATGGCAGAGTGGCAGCCCACGGTGGGAGCCCAGCAGAGCCCAGCGAGTATCAGCAGCAGCTGCTCCTGAGACTATCAGCTCACAGATTAAAGGTCTGTAAGTTACCTACTTGAACTTCTGGGAGCCAAAATAGTGGAGTGATCAGTAAATGCTCTCTCCCTCTCCCCTTGTTGACCTTGAAAGAACCATAAAATATTTCCCCAGAAAAATGCTGGCTCAGTAAGATCAGCAGAAGGGGCAAACAGTCTCATAGCATGTGAAGCTAGGAAAATTGCCAAAGAATATTCCTCTTACTGTGGTGGAGGAATGGAGCTATCCCAGCTAGCCAGAGCTCCAGGGGTGTGGAGCCTCACACTAGGACCCAGGCGTGACTCAGAGCTCCAGGGGACATGGGAAGACAATAGAATAGCTGGAATCACCAAGTGCTGAGCTTGCCTTTGCTCTAGCTCAGCTGAGGAGATCTCCCATGACATGACCACCCCTCCCCCACACTTAACAACCAGCTCTAAGGCTAATCTGGGGAGACACAGAATTCACCTTTGATTTCTAACACCAGCCAGCTTAGGACCAGGTTCTTTAGTGTCTAGCTGAAAGAACCAGAGGCCACAACACAGAAAGCCTCACCATCAAGAGCAAGAAGCAAAGGAGGAAGGAAAAGACCATAGAATCTTTCTATGGGGACAAGGACCAAAACATGAATACCAAAGAGGCCAGTATTGAAACTGTACTCCCATCTGAAACTTCAGAAGGTACTAAGAACTGCTCGCATGCACAAAGAGCACTCCTGGAACAGTTAAAGAAGAAAATAGAAGAAAAAATGGACAATGATTTTTAAAGTATAAAAAAAGAATTCACTGAAAGAGAACAGTTCCTTAAACAGGAAAATTGAACAAATGGAAAAGGAAGCAAAAAATCTAACTGGAAAAATTGGACAAATGGAAAAGGAAACACAAAACCTAACTGGGAAAAATGGACAAATGGAAAAGTAAGTACAAAACTAACTGGAGAAAATAATTCCTTAAAAAGAATAATTGGACAGATGGAAAAGGAGATGCCAAAATTAACTGAAGAACACAATTTGATAAAAATTAGAATTGGGTAAGTGGAAACTAATGAGTCTATGAGACATCAAGAATCAGTCAAAGAAAATATAAAGAATGAAAAGATAGAAGAAAATGTAAAATATCTAATTGGAAAAACAACTGACCTGGAAAATAGATCCAGGAGAGAAAATTTAAGAATTATTGGCCTACCAGAAAGTCATGATGAAAAAAAAAAGAGTCTGGACAATATCTTCCAAGAAATCATCAAGGAAAACTACCCAGAAGTACTAGATCCAGAGGGCAAAATAGTCATCGAAATAATCCACCATTCAGCTCCTGAAAGGCATCCCAAACTAAAAACACCAAGAAATAGTGTTGCTAAATTCCAGAACTATCAAGTGAAGGAGAAAAATATTACAGGCAGCCAGAAAGAAACCATTCAAATATCTAGGAGCTACAATCAGGATCTCACAGGACCTTGCAACTTCTATATTAAAAGATCAAAGGAATTGGAATCCAATATTCCATAAGGCAAAGGAGCTGGAACTACAACCAAGGATCAATTACCCAGCAAAGTTCAGTATAACATTTCAGGCAAGGAGATGGACATTCAAACAAATTCAGACAAAATAAGAGATTTTCAGACCTTCCTGACAAAAAGGCCAGAACTCAATAGAAAATGCAGTCTTCAAAAGCAGGTCAGAAGAAAGGCATAAAAAAGTAAACAGGGGAGAAAAAATTGTTACTCAATTTGGGCAAACTGTTTATCTCCCTATAAGGGAAGATGATACCTGTTAATACTGAGAATTGTACATCTATTATGAAATATAAAAGGGATATAAATAGATAGAGGGAATGGGTATAAAGTAAATGATGTGATGACAAAAATGTGATTTAAGCATGTAAAGGGATTGTAACAGGAGGTGTGAAAAGAAAGAAGCAGAAAATGGTAAATTATATCATAGGAAGAAGTACAAAATTATATTATAGTAGAGAGAAAGAGGGGAAGGAGATGAGCATTGCTTGAGAGGTACTCTCATCTGATTTGGTTCAAGGAGGGAACAATAAACTTGACTAAGTATATAAATCTAACTAACTCTACAGGCAGTAGGAGGGGAAGGGGGAAAGAAGGGGAGGGGAGGTTAAAAGGGAGGGAAGAAGTAGTAAGGGTAAAGGGGAGTAAAAGGTAGGGGGGCTGAAAGAAGGAAGTGAAGACTGTGGGGGGTGGGGGTCAAAAGAGAAAACTCTATTAAGGAGGGGAAGGGAGATGAGAAAACCAAAAGCACAAACAATGGGAAAGAGGATGGAGGGAAAGACAGAGATTGTAATCATAACTGTGAATGTGAATGGAATGAACTCTCCCATAAAATGGAGATGGATAGCAGAATGGATTAAAGCCATAATCCAACAATACAAAAAATTTACAAGAAAAACATTTGAAACGGGGGGAAGGGGGGGAAGAGGGTAAAGGTAAAAGGTTGGAGCAGAATATACTGTGCTTCAGCTGATGTAAGAAAAACAGGGGTAGCAATCCTAATCTCAGACAAAGCAAAAGCAGAAATAGATCTAATCAAAAGAGATAAGGAAGGAAACTATATCCTGTTAAAAGGCACAATAGACAACAAAGCAATATCATTACTAAACATGTATGCTCCAAGTGGGATAGCATCCAGATTCTTAGAGGAGAGACTGGGGGAGTTGCAGGAAGAAATAGACAGCAAAACTATATTAGTGGGGGACCTTAAGCTCCCTCTCTCTGAACTTGCTAAATCTAACATTAAAATAAACAACAAAGAAGTTAAGGAGGTTAATAAAACTCTGGATAAGGTAGATATGATAAGTCTCTGGAGAAAATTGAATGGGGATAGAAAGGAATATACCTTTTTCTCAGCATGACATGGCACATATACAAAAATTGACCATGTACTAGGGCATAAAACCTCACAATCCAGTGCAGAAAGGTAGAGATAGTCAATGTATCCTTCTGAGATCATAATACAATAAAAATTATTTGCAATAAAAGGTCATAGAAAGATAAACCAAAAATTAATTGGAAACTAAGTAATCTAATCCTAAAGAAGGAGTGGGTTAAACAACAAATCACAGAAACAATCAACAACTTCATTCAAGAGAATGAAAAAAATGAGATAATGTACCAAAATTTATGGGATACTGCAAAAGCAGTTCTTAGGGGAAGCTTTATATCTTTGAATGCCTACATGAATAAAATAGAAAAAGAGGAGATCAATGAATTGGGCAAGCAGTTGAAAAATCTTGAAAAAGAACAAATTGAAAATCCCCAAGTAAATACCAAATTAGAAATACTGAAAATCAAAGGAGAGATTAAGAAAATTGAAATTAAGAAAACTGTTGAACTAATAAATAAAACTAATAGTTGGTTTTATGAAAAAGCTAATAAAATTGATAAAAAAAGAAAGAAGAAAATCAAATTACCAATATCAAAAATTAAAGGGGTGAACTCACCTCCAAAGAGGAGGAAATTAAAACAATAATTAGACATTACTTCACCTAACTTTATGCACATAAATGTGACATTCTAAATGAGATGGATGAGTATTTTAAAAAAACATAAATTGCCCAGATTAATAGAAGAGGAAGTTGAATACTTAAACAACCCCATCTCAGAAAAAGAAAGTGAACAAGCCATCAATGAACTTCCTAGGGGAAAGTCTCCAGGACTGGATGGATTTACAAGTGAATTCTACCAAACATTTAAAGAACAGTTAATTCCAATACTATATAGACTATTTGGATAATCGGGGAAGGAGTCCTCCCAAATTCTTTTTATGATACAAATATGGTTTTGATACCTAAACCAGGGGGAGATAAAACAGAGAAAGAAAATTACAGACCAATTTCTCTAATGAATATAGATGCAAAAATTTCAAGTAAGATTTTAGAAAAAAGAATACAGCAACTTATCATGAGAATAGTACTTTATGATCAGGTAGGATTCATACCACGAATGCAGGGCTAGTTCAATATCAGGAAAATTATCAGCATTAGTGATCATATCAACAAAAAAACTAACATAAACCACATGATTATCTCAATAGATGCAGAAAAGGCTTTTGACAAAATATAACACCTATTCCTATTAAAAACACTGGAGAGCATAGGAATAAAGGGAACTTTCCATAAAATAATAGGCAGTATCTACCTAAAATCTTCAGCAAGCATTATACACAATGGAGATAAGCTAGATGAATTTCCAATAAGATCATGGGTGAAACAAGGATGTCCATTATCACCACTATTATTCAATATGGTACTAGAAATGTTAGCTGTAGCAATTAGACAAGATAAAGAAATTGAAGGAATTAGAACAGGTAAAGAAGAAACTAAGTTATCACTCTTTGCACATGATATGATGATATACTTAGAGAATCCCAGAGATTCAAGTGAAAAACAACTTGAAATAATAAACAACTTTGGCAAAGTTGCAGGTTACAAAATAAACCCCCACAAATCTTCTGCATTTCTATATATTAGTAACAAAGCCCAACAGCAAGAGATATAAAGAGAAATTCCATTTAAAACTAGGCTAGACACTATAAAATATTTGGGAGTCTACCTGCCAAAACAAATCCAGGAAATATGTGAACACAATTACAAGACACTTTTTGCACAAATAAAGTCAGATCTAAGTAAGTGGAAAAACATCAGTTGCTTGTGGGAAGACCGAGCCAATATAATAAAAATGACGATTCTACCTAAATTAATTTGCTTATTTAGTGCCATACCAATCAAACTATCAGATAATTATTTTCTAGAGCTAGAAAAAAATAATATCAAAATTCATCTGGAAGAACAAGAGGTCCAGAATATCAAGGGGACTAATGAAAAGAAATGCTAGGGAAGATGGTATAGCTCTACCAGATCTCAGATTGTATCATAAAGCAGCAATTATCAAAACCACTTGGTATTGACTGAGAAACAGAAGGGTAGACAAGTGGAATAGGCTAGATACTCAAGACACAATGGCAATGAATATCATAAAATCTATTGTTTGATAAACTCAAGGACCCCAGCTTCTGGGATAAGAACTCACTGTTAGACAAAAATTTCTGGGAAAACTGGATAATAGTGTGGCAGAAACTAGGCATAGACACATGGCTGACACTGTACACAAGAATAAAGTCCAAATGGGCACCCAATCTAGGTATAAAGGTTGATACTGTGGACAAATTGGTGGAGCAAGGAATAGTGTATCTATCAAATTTATGGAGAAGGGAAGAGTTTTTGAGTAAAGAAGAGATAGAAAGCATTATGAAGTGCAAGATAGATAATTTTGATTACATTAAACTGAAAAATTTTTGCACAACCAAATCCAATGCAACAAAGATTCAGAGGGATGTAGAAAACTGGGAAAGAATTTTTTGCAGCTAGTACCTGTGATAAAGGCCTCCTTTCTAAAATATATAGAGAACTGAGTCAAATGCACAAGAGTACAAGTCATTCCCCAATTGATAAATGATCAAAAGTTATGAACAGGAAGTTTTCAAAGGAAGAAATTATAGATATCTATAATCATATGAAAAAATTCTTTAAATCACTGTTGATAGGAGAGATGCAAATCAAAACAACTCTGAGGTACCACATCACACTTATCAGATTGGCTAACATGACAGAACAGAAAGATGATAAATGTTGGAGAGGATGTGGGAGAGTTGGAACACTAACTCATTGTTGGTGGAGCTGTGAGCTGATCCAACTATTCTGGAGAGCAATTTGGAACTATGCCCAAAAGGCTACAAAAATATGCATACCCTTTGACCCAGCAACATCTCTTCTAGGACTGTATCCCCAAGAGATCATAAAAATGGAAAAGGGTCCTACATGTACAAAAATATTTATAGCAGCACTCTTTGTGGTGGCCCAAAAGTGGAAATCAAGAGGATATCCACCAATTGGGGAATGGCTGAATAAATTATGGTATATGAATGTAATGGAATACTATTGTGCTATAAGAAATAATGAACAGGAAGACTTCAGAGAGACCTGGAAAGACTTATATGATCTGATGCGGAGTGAAAGAAGCAGAACCAGGAGAACTCTGTGCAGAGCAATGACCACCATGTGGGAGAGTTTTTTCTGGCATACTTGGAACTTCATTGCAATGCAAGGACTTCAAAAAATTCCCAATGGTCTTTTTGGGCCAAATGCATTCCACATCTGGAGAAAGAACTATGGAATTCAATTGCAGAATGTAGCAGATCATTTTCTTTTGTATTAAGTTTCAGTTTGCTTTATGATTTCTCCCATTCATTTTCATTCTTCTACACAGCATGACTATAGTGAAAATATATTTAATAGGAATGTATTTGTAGAACATGTATAAAATTGTATGCCATCTCTAGGAGGAAGGGGGGAGGTAAGGAGAAGAGAGGGGAAAAAATTCTAAGTTATATGGTAATGATTATAGAGCACTGAAAATAAATAAAAGAATAAAAAAGAAAAAAGAAGTAATAAATGACTGGTTTTTGATATAAAAATTAAATTGGAACCAGCTGACAACTGAGTACTCTGAGCAAAGGTTGAAAGTAGAAGAAAGGTTAAAGATGAGAAGATAACGGTGAATAATTACAGCAGTCTCAATCTGACCAGATGAACTATGAATATGAAAAAAAGTCTAGAAGAAAAGAAAAAAGATAAAGATATATTTCCTTTGATAATCACTATTTCTTGCAAAAGTTTACCTGGTGTAAAGTAGCTGCCACAACAAGGAGATCAAAAGAAGTGTTAGTTAGGCTGGTTAGAACTCTGGGACTGAAGTCAGGAGGACCTGAGTTCAAATCTGACCTCAGACACTTACTACCTGTGTGACCCTTTTGTTTGCTTCAATTTCCTCAACTGTCAAATGGGGATAATAATATTTCTTACTTCATAGGGTTATTCCAAGAGTCAAATGAGATATATGAAAAGCAATTAGCTTAGTGCCTATATAAATGTCAATTATCATTACCATTATTATCATCATCATCATCATAGTTGTGACCAGTGAAATCTGAAATAACTAAGGAAAAAAGGTTTGAGTTTCCCAAGTATATTAAGTTATTAGGCAGAGTGCCAATTGCACAACAAATTGGGATTGGACCTCCTCAGCTTGGCACTGGACTCTGAATACAGGTGAGACATATTTTTATGGAACAAAAGAAAACAATTAACAGGATATAAATCAAGATACAAGATTAGTTAATCTGATTTCTAATTAGAGGGAAGATTAGAAAATTTCCAAGTTGGGAGTTCCAAAGGCACAATTCCTTGAAATCAGAAAAAAGCATCAGAAATCAGAATCTGTCCCACTCCCCCCAAGTGTTTGTATTCAATTCAAGGAACATGGAAACAGTAACTGATCGACCAGTACAAGGCCAATTTTGAGATAACACAGATGGCTTGCTTGAACTGTATAATTGTGAGAACATTCCTTCCATTAGTCTTCAGATCTGACCAGGTTTCTGGTCAACATAACCTAGTTCCTCAATGAAGGGTCTCTAAGCAGTAGGTAGAGGTGGGTCCATCTTCCCAGCCACACAGGGGTAGGTTCAAATTATGCAATAAAATATTCTCTCAGTTGCCACAATAGAAAAAAGTTTTCTCACAAGACATAAATTGGATTAGCCTCATTATTGAATGGAAAGGGAATTGAGCTATATTCAGAATTGAGTCACAAGATGGAATCAGTATGGTTTACTCAATTTCCACAATTCTCTCAAAACTTAAAAAACTTTCTTAAGCAGAATTTACTTGATCTCTTTGACAAGTATGTTGAATCTATATCACAGTGCTATAGTAGCTTAGAATACAGACTCTTGTAAAACAGTATGGAGGTAGAACCCATTTTTCATCTTCACCATGACCTTCAATCATTTCATTCTTTAGTATTTTCCCAGGTCACCTTCCCTAGCTTACCTTCCCTCCTTTCTCAATCTCAGCCCTTTGGGGTAACAAGTGGAGTGTTTCATTAGGATCTGCTCTGTAATTCCTTGTTTCATTGCCCTATTACTGTCATTGCCCAGCAATCCTCCCCAACAACTAATAAGGTGGTCTTTTCTACTCTCTGGTGTCAATCCCTCTAACATATATGCTTGATATCATTCCCTCCAAATTTCTCCAATGCATTACCCCCATCTCCCAATCATTCCTTATCTTTCAACAATCTTCATTCTCTCTCTAGCTTCTAATTCCTTTCCTGCTGCCTAAAATTATGCCTGTCTGTCCATACTTAAAAAAAAAAACAAACCAACTTCACCAGATCTTCAGGCTATTGTTTATTTTTCCTCTCTCAAATGTCCAGAAAAGAACGATGGTGGAGTAAAAACAGGGACTTGCTACAACTCTCCCCCCAAATCTAGCCAAATACCTATAAAAAATGACTCTAAACAAATTCTGGAGCTGCAGAATCTCCAGAATCATGGAGTAAAACAAATCTCTAGTCCAAGACAGCCTGGAAGGTCAATGAGAAGCATTTATCACACTCTGCTGGGAGCAGAGTGCAGTCCAGCTTGGGCCACACTGGCACAGACTGGATTTGAGCAGGCCTTGCGGGAACTGAATCTCTGGGACCTGTGGTGGTTTCCAGACTTCATGACCCCAAAATGCTGAGGATAAATTGCAAGGTCAGTGGAAAACACCTGTGAGACCTGTGTGAGAGAGTACAGAGGTCCAGTCCAGTCCCTGGGTGGCAGAGAGGGTGGAGGAGACATAGCAGCCACAGCAGTAGCAGCAGTGGCAGAGGCAGTGGTTATATGTGGAGCTCTAGGCCCATAGATTATGGGGGGATCAAGTGGCTTACAGTACACCCCCCTCCAGCCCCACTAGAAGAGAGAACTACCTTGACAAAGAGCTCAAAAGTCAAGTAAATGCCTGGGGAGATGAGCAAAAACTGGAAAAAGAATCTGACTGTAGGATTTTACTTTGGTGACAAGGAAGGCAAAATATACAAACAGAAGAAGACGACAAAGTCAAAGCTCCTGCATCCAAAGCCTTCAAGAAAAATCTGAATTGGTCTCAGGCCATGGAAGAACTCAAAAAGGATTTTGAAAATCAAGTAAGAGAAGTAGAGGAAAAATTGGGAGGAGAAATGAGAGTGATGCAAGAAAACCATGAAAAACGAATCAACAGCTTGCTAAAGGGAACCCCCCAAAATACTGAAGAAAATAACACATTAAAAATAGACTAAACCAAATAATAGATGAGATCCAAAATCCAATGAGAAGAATGCCTTAAAAAGCAAAGTTTTCCAGATGCAAAAGGAGGTCCAAAAGTTCACTGAAGAAAATAATTCTTTAAAGATTAGAACAGAGCAGATGGAAGCTAATGATTTTATGAAAAATCAAGAAATTATAAAACAAAACCAAAGGAATGAAAAAACAGCAGACAATATGAAATATCTTATCAGCAAAATAATTAACCTGGAAAATAGATCCAGGAGAGACAACTTAAAAATTCTTGGACTGCCTGAAAGCTATGATCAAAAAAAGAGCCTAGACATCATCTTTCAAGAAAAATTATCAAGGAAAACTTCCCTGATATTCTAGAACCAGAGGGTAAAGTAGATATTGAAAGAATCCACCAATTGCCTCCTGAAAGAGATCCCAAAAGGAAAATTCCTAGGAATATTGTAGCAAGATTAAAGGGCTCCCAGGTGAAGGAGAAAATATTGCAAGAAGCCAGCAACAATTCAAGTATTGTGGAAACACAATCAGGATAACACAAAATCAAGTAGCTTCTATTAACACCAAGAATCACCTACCCAGTAAGACTGGGGGAAAAATGGACATTCAATGAAATAGAGGACTTTTAAGCATTCTTGATGAAAAGATGAATAAAAAAGAAAAAAAAAGATGAAAACATGAATAGAAAATTTGACTTTCAAACACAATAATCAAGAGAAGCATGAAAAGGTAAATAGGAAAGAGAAATCATAAGGGACTTATTAAAGTTGAACTGTTCACATTCCTACATGAAAAGATAATATTTGTGACTCTTAAAACTTTTCTCAGTATTAGGATAATTGGAGGGATTATATGTATAGAGGGCACAGGGTGAGTTGAATATGAAGGGAGGATATCTAAGAAAATAATATTAAGGGGGAAGAGGAATATATTGGGAGAAATATAAAAGGGAAAAATAGAATGAGGTAAATTATCTCACATAAAAGAGGCAAGAAAAAGCTTCTTCAATGGAGGGGAAAAGGGGGAGGTGAAAGGGAAAAAGTGAAGCTTACTCTCATCACATTTGGCTTAGGGAGGGAATAACGTGCACACTCAATTTGCTATGAAAATCTATCTTACACTACAGGAAAGTAGGGGGAAGGGGATAAGCAGGGGGTGGGGAGGATGATAGAAGAGAGAGCAAATGGGAGGAGGGAGTAATTAGCAGGAAACACTTTTGAGGAGGGACAAGGTCAAAAGAGAGAGTAGAATAAATGGGGGTTAGGATAGGATGGAGGGAAATATAACTGTTGTGGAAGTGCTTTGCATGACTATACATGTATAACGTATATTGAATTTCTTGCCTTCTCAATGGGAGTGGGTGGGGAGGAAGGAAGGAAGAGATTTTGGAGCTTAAAATTTTAAAATGTAATGTTAAAAATGTTTTTACATGCAACTGGGAAATAAGACATTTAGGCAATGGGGTATGGAAATCCATCTTCCGCTACAAGAAAATAGAGGGGAAGGGGATAATCAGAATGTATGCTGTCTTGGGGTAGGCAGAAGAGAGAGATGGGGAGAAAATTTGGAACTCCAAATCTTGTGAAAGTGAATGTTGAAAACTAAAAATAAATTGATAAAAAAATAAAAAGGAAAATGTCTAGAAAAGATATCTGCTTTTGCTACTTTTACTTCCTCTCCTCTCACTTCTCAACCCTTTGCAGTATGGCTTCTGAATTTCATTTCTTTTCAAAGTTACCAATAGTCTCTTAATTATCCAATCTTACCATCCCCCCTCCATTTTTTTGGCTTGTTTTTTAAAAATCTTTTTATAGTGTGGACCAGACCTAACTCAGACCAGTCCAGTGATTCAGACTCAGGGCTAGGATGCAATAAGGAGCTTTTGGACCATGAAATATAACAAAAACAACTTTTGCTGTTGTTGTTGTCTGGTTATTACAGTTGTGTCTGACTCGCTGTGACTCCATTTGGGGCTCTCAATAACTCCACCCTTTCTCCTCAAACACACTTCCTAATAGAAAATTGTTTGAAGCATCTCCAGAAAAAGAAGACCTGCCAATTAAGGGAACCTGAACCATTTCCCAATTTGCACTTCCCTGGGGAGACAAAAATCTTATGGCTCCATTGAATTGCTTCAAGGAATGGAATAAGGAAGGGATAAAGATGATTAACTGTGACTATATCCCAAAGTAAGCCATCCTTATCTTCTTAAGGGTTGGATCCAAGAAAGTGGTGGACCAGAGTCCTCCTTCTTCTTAGGATAGGCTTTATTTGTCAAAAACAAAGCTTGGTTCCCCTATGCCTTTCTAGGTTTGTTACATATCTTCTTTACACTTTGTGTTTTAGTCAGACTATCCTGTGTGCTGTTTCCTGAGCTCCATCCTTTCCACCTTCTTGCCTCTGAACCAAGTGTTGCCCATTTCTGAAATGGACTTACTACTCACCTCTACTAGTTAGAGATGTTAGCTTTCTGGTACTACCCTGGGCTGCCTCAGTCTTCCAGTTCTTACCCTATACTTTCAAGCTGCTAGGTTTTCTTAAGCTGGGGTCCAAGAAGCCCTGGATAGATTTCAGGGGGTCTATGAAGTTGAATGGGAAAGAAATACATCTTTATATCAATAAAAGTGATTTATTTATTTCATCTTATCCATTTATAAACATTCTAAGAAGGAATCCACAACCTTCACCACTTTTCTACAGGGGTCCCTGGCCCAGTAAAACGTTAAAAACCCCAGCAAAGATAATACTTCCCATTCTTTTTTCTTCTATACCACTTTCCAGATTAATTTCTTCCATCAGGTTCCATTTCCGTTCTCTACTTATCTAATAAACTAATCTACACAGTGGAGTTGGGAAGCAAATGTAATAATCTTCCAACAGACATTATTTGCATATTAAAAAGAGCCTTCTGGAGATAAAATCTAAACCCCAAAGCAATCGAACAGCTGGGTTGAATTTTGAGATGGGCACGGTAGCACCTCTTAAATCAACCTTGTTAATGACTGGTTAAATGCTCAGCCCATACACCATCCTGCTAGGGGTCTCTCTCAAACTCCTGAGTTGGCTGTGTTTGCTCCCTCCTCAAATTATCCTGTGTAAGCCTGTTTGTTTAGAATAGTGTATTTTCCTTGCCCCACCACTCCACCCCCCAGACTGTAAGCTTCTTGAAAGGAGGTTTTTTCCTTTCTTCCCTTCCCTCCCTCCTTCCTTCCTTCCTTCCTTCCTTCCTTCCTTCCTTCCTTCCTTCCTTCCTTCCTTCCTTCACTCCCATAGCTCTATAAGCAATAAATCATCACAGAAATTTAGCACTAGAAGGGACTTCAGGAGTCTTCTAGTTCAACCTACACCTGAAAAAGAAGCCCCTACAATGAGAAAGAAGTCACCTAAGCAGCCCAATACAATTTTGAAGTCCAATTGTTAGAAAATATTTTCTAACAACAAACTTAAATTTTTCTTTTTTGAACCATCCACCCATTGCTCCTGATTCTGCACCATTCCCACTCCTCCCACCCCACCCCCTGGAACCAAAATACAAAACATGTCTAACCCCCTACCACATGACAGTGCTCTGAATACTCAAAGGCAGTACTTATGCTCCCCTAGGATTTCTCTTCACTAGGTTAAATACCCCTGGTTCCCTCAGTCAGTTCTCATAAGGCTAGGTTTCAAGATACTTCAAAAACATCTCCTTTAGATGCTCTCTACTTTATCAATGTGCTTCTTAAACTGTGGCATTTCGAATTGAATGCAGTTCTCTGAATGTGGCAGTGTCCAAAGTTGTCCCACATTGTGAACCCCCAAGGCATTTTCATGCAGAAAAGAGGCCCCTGACAGTGGATAATGACAGTGGGTGAGACTTAAAGTGACCTATCTAAATTCAAAGGAGCTGAACAGATAGGGATCGACTTTGGCAGCTAGGTGTGTGTGCTGTTTCAGCCTCAGGGGCAACCAGAAACATTCTGGAAAGGATTAAGACATCTATGTCCAGGGGTGTTAAAATGACAGGTTCCAGACATTGTCCTGAAAAATCTCATGGTTCTGTTCAGTCTTATCTGATTTCTTAGGGATCAACCCAGCCTGCCCCACTTTGCTAGGCCAGGTAGGTGGTTAGAAAGTTGAACCTAAAGTCAGTAAGACCCAAGTTCAAATTCAACCTCAGGCACTGAGTAGCTGTGTGATCCTGGGTAAGTCATTTACTTTCTGCCTACCTCAGTTTCCTCATGGAATAATGATAGTACCTACTTCCCAGGATTGTTGTGAGGACCAAATGAAATAATATTTGTAAAACACATTGCAAACCTTAAAGGACTATGTAAATGATAGTTATAATTACTTGTGATTTTTAAAAATTCATTTTATTTTTGATTTATAGAATAAAACAACCTTTCCATAACATAGTCAAATAAAGAAGATAATTAAGAATTATTAGTGTTTTTACTATTGCCCTACCTGTAGTCCTTAACCCCTCAGGATCAGACCAGTGATTATGAAGTTGTTTGTGCCTCAGTTGGTACCACTGGCTTGCAGGTCTACTCTCAAGCTAATATATCAGCTGTCAAAGGACCACCATTTGGGAACTAGTGATCAAGGAGAACACAAAGCAAAAATATGATTACTCCAAATCAGCTTCAAATGGATGCTTTCTTCTATTTTGGTATATATGAGAACTCCATCAATAGCTCCCTTTATAGCAAATAAGCACTATTATTTTCAGTAAGGACATCTGGAAATACAGACATCGTCATCTGATTATACCTAGGAACTAGAACAATACTGGCCTGAGGTGATCTGGGTGATCAATTTTTGTCCCTGCCAAAGAACAACAGCTAGAACACAGGGGTGACAAGATGTATTCTGTTATGTAGATGAGTCTATATAGACCAAATCAGGTGTGAGTGGTAAGTGTGCATATTAATAATACCTCAGTCATCAAGCATCTCCTTTGCTGGACTATCATTCATGTCACACCTGCTAATCATGGATGCCCCTTGAGGCTCCATCCTGGACTCTCTTCTCTTTTCTATCTATACTATTTCACTTGGTAAGATCATAAGATAGATTCAACTGCCACCACTCTTCAGGTGATTTTCAAGTCTATTTGTCCATCCCCAACCTCTCTCTTGACTTTGTCTTGTATCTCTAAGTTATAGGATACAGGCTGTGGAAACCCCCTTGAACTCTCTGTGAATCTTCCCACTTGATCTGGAGACCACCTGAGACTATAATCCCTTCAACTGGCCTTTCATTATCCCTATGCCCAATTCTCTGTTACCCTTAACCTAGCCCAGGCCTTCATTGTCTGTTACCTCCAGATTGCCCCCTATTACTTCCTACCCTTGATCCTATCTTAAATCCCATTCTCCTGGTTCCTGGCATCCTGCCTCTAGTTGCCCCAGCCTACTGGCCACTCTCATCAAGATCCTCCCTAGATCCCTCCTCCAGTCACCCTAGACTACTTGGTCACCCCTAGATCCCTCCCACAGTCATTTTGTATACAAGACTCATCTTGTTTCCATGAAAGGGCTTAGATTCAATCTGACCTGCTTGCACTTGCAATACAAATGCTCAATGCTTAAGATTCTAGCCAATGCTGAGATTCCTTAAGAATCTACACAGTATGGTGGATCTTTAAGAAACCTTGTTCTTCTCTGACTGGAAGAAGACTTAGTTGGAATTCATTTGGGCAGTACTTGAATAACATGCCACTATTTCAGGGTTCCAGCACTCATAAACCTCAACACAACTGCCTGTTAGATATATTGAACTGGATGTTCCATAGATATCTTAAACTCAACACATTCAAAAATGAACTCATTATTTTTCTCCTCAAACCCTACTCTCTTCCCTTTGTACTGCCAACAATACCACCATTATCCCCTTCACTTAGACTCCCAAACTAGGTGTCATCCTAGATTCCCCACTTACTTTCACTCCTTACATCCAGTTAGTTGCCAAGTCTTCTTATGTCTCCATCATATATCTTGGCTATACTCCCTTCCCTCCTTTGACACTGTTACTACCCTATAGGCCCTCATCCTCTCAATTCCAGGTCTATGGCAGCTAATTGAATACGGGGAGCAAGATTGAGTGAAGAATCCAGGATGACACCTAGATTGGGAGTCTAGATCAATGGAAGGATGATGGTACCCTTGGTAGTATAAAGGGAAGAGAGGAGGTTTGGGGAGAAAGAGAATGAGTTCATTTTTGGACATGGTTAATTTAAGTTACCTATGGAATATCCAGTTCAAGATATCTAATAGGCAGTTGGAGATACAAGGCTGAAAGTCAAGAAATTAGGGATCGACAAATAGACTTGAAAATCACCTCCATAGAGATGATAGTTGAATCTATGGTAACTCATGAGATTACCAAGTGAAATAATGTAACTGGAGAAGAGAAGAGGGCCCAGGATGGAGCCTTAGGGAATGTCCATGATTAGTGGGTGTGACCTTAATGTTGATCCAGCAAAGGAGACTGAGAAGGAGCAATTAGAGCAAAAAGACAGGAGAAATATGTTAAAAAGAATCTAGAGAGAAAAGAATATCAAGAAAAGGGAGATCAATAGTGTAGAAAACTACAAAGAGGTCAAGAAGGAGGTAGACTAAGAAAAGGCCAAGGCATCTATGCCACAGATACGTATACCTTAGATATGTCCAAGTGTACCTTGGAGATATTGTGGGTTTGGTTCCAGACCACCACAATAAAGCAAATACAGTAATAAAGTGAGTCACAAAAATGTTTTGGTTTCCCAGAATATATAAAAGTTACGTTTACACTATACTGTAGTCTATAAGTATGAAGTTGTATTATGTCTTTAAAAATATACATACCTTAATTAAAAAACACTTGATTACTTTAAAAAAATGCTATCATCTGTACCTTCAACAGATTCTAATCTTTTTCCGGGGAAAGGGTCTTGCTTCAAGGTTAATGGCTAATGACTGATCAGGGTGGTGGTTGCTTAAGGGTGGGGTGATTGTGGCAATTTATTAAAATAAGAAAAATAGTGAATTTTGGCACATCAATTGACTCTTCCTTTTGATTGAACACTTAGTGGCCAGTGTAGGATTATTAATTGGCCTAATTTCAATATTGTTGGGTCTCAGGGAATGGGGAGGCCTGAGGAAAGGGAGAGAGATGGAATAGTCGGTGTATCAGTTGAAACACTAACAATATTTATCAATTAAGTTCACCATCGTATGTGGATGCGCTTTTTGGCAACCCCAAAACAATTACAATAATAACATCAAAGATCTCTATTCACAAAATCATCATAACAGATATAATAATAATGAAAAGGTTTGAAATATGCAAGAATTATCAAAATGTGACACAGAGACATGATGTGAACAAATGCTGTTAGAAAAATGGTGCTGATAGACTTGCTTGGCACAGGGTTGTCACAAACTTTCATTTTGTAAATCAACTCAACCATCATCTCTATGCAGGTGATTCTCAGGTCTTTTTGTCCATCCCTAATCTCTCTCTCTCTTGACTTTCAGTCTTGTATGTCCAACTGCCTACTGAGAAGCACAATGCAGTACAATAAAATGAGGCATGCCTGTATAACATAGAAGTGGCATATATAAAGTAAATTGAAAGTCATTTTGGAGAGAGAACACTGTCATGAAGGGGTACTAGGAAAGGCTTCCAGAAAAGTTGGGGTTTTGAGACTTGAAGGAACCTGAAGAATTTAGGAAGTTGAATAAAGGGGAGAGAGAATTCCAGGTATGGGAGATAGCCAGTAAAAATGCCCAGAGTGGAAGATGATATAATACCTTTTATGCGGAATAGCAATGAAGGCCTGGTCTGAAAAACCTTGAAAAGAAACATAAGAAGGTTGAAATGGTAGGATGCGTTCAGGTTATGAAAGGCTTTAAAAGCCAAACAGAAGACTTTATATTTGATTCTGGAGGAAATATGGAGCCACTGGAGTTAACTGCATAAAAGGATGACATAGATCTGAACTTTTTAGCTCTGGAGTGGTTAAATTATATGGTGCCGACAAAGCCAAAATTATGGATTCAATCCTTCAAACTGAAACAAATTCTGCTTTATAACTGGCCAAACCCTTGCCATCTCTCCTGAATGTGCTATTGGTTGTATGAAGCGGTGGTTAAGGCAGGTCTGCACATCTCATGACTCACCAAAGGATTTTGAGTGGTCTGTGAAAAAAGTAGAGGAAAACACCTTTGTGCAGGTTGTGCAGGCTTGGGTTAAGGGATCCTGGATAGTTCACCATAGCTCCTGACCACTACCAGATAAACAATTCAAAGTACATGCACTATTGATGACACATTACTTGTTTCTCATCTTTACAATGGAATAGTATATGGGGGCTGGAGGGAGATGGTGAACCACAATTGTAAAATACAGTTTTGTGGTGTTAGTGCAGTTATAAGCTTTGATAGCCTAAAACAGCACTGACTTTTGATATAATCTGTATATGAAGAATTTTCTCTGTAATAACATATAGTGGCAAGCTTAGCAAGGCATCTTTAGGTTTCCATTTACAGGCTTGGCACCATTAGTTTAATATTCAATGTTTAAATTGAAGATAATTGTTACCTTTATTGCTTGATTTTGCAGAAGTAAAAACACTGGCATTGAACCATCTGTGTTCTTTCTAAGAGTCACAACGTTCAATTTACTGAGTCATAGCAGCTTGCAGTTGTAAAACACTATTAGAACTAAAGGTTAATGATAAACATATGTACGTGCGCACACACACATGCACACACAGACACACACACACACACAACAGGTCAGTAAACAGCCCTGGGTCTAATATAGTGACCTAATTATTCAAATGAATAGTGAAAGCAAAACAAGAATGAAACAGAAGTCATTCAGACCTGGGGAAACTATCCTATGATTTCAGGGGTGCCTGTCCTGTTGTTGGGGTGCATTGTATGGTACATTATACCAGCAACCTGTTCTATTGTGTTGCTGCCCTTTAAGAGAGGCTACTTAGAACAGGCTGGTATCTGAGCAGGTCTACAGCTAGCTATTATGTCAGCTGTGCTGCTGTGTCTTTCTATTCTGCTGTTTGTCCTTCGTTTTCAAGGAGAACTGATGACATCGTCTGCAGCCAGCCATCATGAAGTGTCTCCAGACTTTGGTGCTGTCCTGTAAGATTTTATCCTTAATATTTCTAGTATCTGAACTGCATCCTCTTGGCCAACATCATTAATAATTGAGAAGAGAGGAAAAGTTTTTCTTTTTGGAGGCTGGTTGATTGGGATGACTTTTAAAAATTACTCTTTACAGGGTTTCCCTTTCCCGAGGCCTTCAGGCAGGCTACTGGATGTGTAAGAAGATATCAGTGAAAAATGTCCATTATTCCATTTGATACTTGATATGAGTAGCTTTCTACATCCCCTAGGATATTATTTTGGGAGAGTACAAGGTTCTTAGCTAAAAGGACACTGCTAAAGGATTGGCAACATGAGCAAGATGTTTTCTGGTGTGTATAGTACAGAAAAGCATTTAGGAACTGTTCCCAGTTTAGAGATCAGTGAAATGGGAGTGAGGAGGGAGGGAGAAGCTAATCTCCAAAGTAATTAACTGAGTGGAACTGAGCTCTAGCTTTTCATGGGCTTAATTTTTTCAGTTTCATAGGTCAAATTCTCCTTGGAATTAGTGTAGCCACATGTTCAGGGTAGGGAGTGGATGGAAATCAGGTGATAGAATGGCTGACATTTGCAAAACACCTTGGGAGTGCTATATAGAAGATATGTGACCAAAATATAATAATATTATATGTTTTTAACTTTCTGGCTATTGTCAGCATGCACAGAACCTGGAAGTCTTAGTTTTTATTCTGCAGAAGGTCAGCATGTCCTAAAGGTAGGTAGAGGACATTTATTCCAAAGCCATTTTTTGGGCTTTTGTTACAATGCTCCGTATTTAGCATCATTAGTGAGAATGGTGTTCTAGGGATGACTGTAGGGGAAGATATGGTACTCTAGGTGAGGAAGAAAAGCAAACTAAAATGAGACAAGTTTGAGAGCATTCTTTGGCTACCTTCCTGAATCCATTATTAAGTAACAATATAAAAAGTGTATATCTAAGATCAAACAGTGTAGACAAAATTAGGAACACTCTAATACCATGTCTTACTTTTTCATCTCAAAGATGTTTCTTAAGCATCTTTATCATCTCACAATAGGCTTTAGATACTGAGCCATATCTGGTTACATGTGAAAAAAAGAGGATGATGAGCCCATAACACCTCAGTCTTTTTTCCTGGGTGATCTATTATACCCTATTAGATCTAATTTATGGCATTTTCTGAAAATTGAAGCGTATTTAGAAACCCAACAGTAACAGAAAGTGGCATAATACAATGGAAAGAGAATAGATTTTTGAGGCAGAGAATTTGAGTTAAGATCCTACCTATGTTACTTATTACCTTGGACAAACCATTTAACTGTCTTGGGCCTCGGTTTCCTCAACTGTAAAATGAGGAGGTTGGACTAATTGACCTCCATGGTTTCTTCCAGGTATAAACTTGTGTTCCTGTGACCTTGTCAAGTCCCATAACTCTAAATCAGAAAATAACTTTATATACTCAGCCAATGGGATTCACTTGGAGCAGTTACATTTGGATCATATAATCTACTTTAATCCAAAAATTCCTCTACTCTTCTGTAGACCTGATCCAGATGAGTAACAGTTTATCAGAAATGGGGAACCTGTGGCCTCACGGCCACATGGGGCCTTATAGGTCCTTGAGTGCACAAGGCCTTTTGACTGAGTTCAAGTTTTACAGAACAAATCCTTGTATTAAAGGAATTTGTTCTGTGAAGTTTGGATTCAGTTGAAGGGTTGCACTTGAGGACTTAGAGGGTCACATGTGGCCTCGAGGTTGCAAGTTCCTTATCTCTGGTTTAGATATGAGGTGTCTTTAGGTTACTATTGGAGATATTCATCCTCTTCTAAACAGCAAGTCTCTGTGGCTATGCTGAAAACTGATACTTTAATGCAGAGGTGTCAGATGGGCAGGTGTCCCCATCCACATGACTCCAAAGTATAGCTCCGAACAGATTAAAATGTAATTTGGAAATATTTTAAAAAATAAATAAAAATACAATAAAACACAGATAACATTGCATTTTAAAACTATGGTAATATTAGGCCTGCAGGGGTATGGATTAAGGATGCTATTTCCCTTTGAGTCACTTGATTTACACTGTTGGTAGAGCTGTGAACTAGCCCAACCATTCTGGAGAACAATTTGGAACTTGCACGCAGTTTTGTGCATACACTTTGACCCAGTAGTGGTAACACTATTTTTTTTACTTAATAGCATTTTAAAAAATTGCATGTAAAGATAAGTTTTCAACATTCATTTCTGTAAGATTTTGAGTTCCAAATTTTTCTCCCCCCCATTCCCTCACTCCTCCCCAAGACAGCGAGCAGTCTGATATGGACTATACATGTACAATCATGTTAAACATATTTCCTAGTCATGTTGTGAAAGAAGAATGATACCACTATCAAGTCTATAACTCAAAGAGGTCAAAGGAGAAAGGAAAGGCCTAACGTGCAAAAATATTCATAGCAGCTTTTTTTGTGGTGGCAAAGAATTGGAAACTGAGGGGATGCCCATAAGTTGGGGTTTTGCTGAACAAGTATATGAATGTCCATGGTATACTATTGTATGATGAAGGGCACAGTTTCAGAAAGACTCAGGAAGACTTTCAAAAACTGACTTTAACTGATTTATCTATTTTTTAAACTGATATAAACTGATACCAAGTAAAATGGTGAGCACCAGGAGTATACTTTATACAGTAACAATAACATTAGAAAGACAATCTTTAACCCTTGGAAAATATCCTTTCTCATCCAAAGGGGAACAGTCCTTTGTGGCTTTACTCCTATAATAAACAAGAAACTCATTGGAGATTAATCTATAGTATTGTGATTAATACAGTGGGAAGCCAGGAAAAAAATATATGTGTGTGCTAGCTGACCGCATCTTTATAGTGACTCAACTGACTAAAAAATGAAAAGAATAAGAGATTCTGTCTATTGTTTCTTGATTTTTTAAAATGTCATTACAAAATTTGGTTGTAAAGGGTCTGTCCCTTTAAACAAGGTATTCACTATGATTACATAAAACTCACACAAGAGTCTATGAGAGATAAAACTATAGTGGGAACAACTGTTCAATGATCAGCTGAGTAGTAATATTAAACAAAGTGTAAAATAGAGAGACGTGCTTACCTAGGGTACTGGTGTTGCAGAATCCAAATGGAAGGATTCCCTATGGAATGACAAGTTCTCTAAGGACTCCTGTTTGCACATGACATTGTATGAACCTCACCAAGCCCAGCTAATATATGCTAACATGACAAAGTCTTCTTAGTGAAAGTCATAATTATGTGAAATAGATGTGTTTATGTAACTACACTGGAAAAACAAAACAGATGAAATAAAAATATTACTTATGTTATAATGTGTAGCTGGATAAACAAGTCAATCAATCATTATACACTACCTATATTGGGGCAGAAATTGAATGAGGAAAATGAACTCAGCCCAGAACTGAAGACATTAGTCTGGGTCACATTTGGGAAATCATGCCATGCTCTTAGTGATCTTAAGCTGCCTAAAGCTACAAAAGTCTATCTCTTTAATATCAGCATTCTATCAGCATATCTCTTTAATATTTACCATTCTAGCCATATGGCTACGGATCATGGCACACTATGATTTCTGAAGAACCAAAATTTCAGGTAACCCAAAAAGAATGGAAAGATACATGATGAGTACAAGCCGGTTAGGACATGTATCTAACAATGAATTATGAACCATTAGTGGCAAACAAACAGACAAACAAAAAAAAGCAAGGAATCATCAGGAACACAAAAAGAGGAAGGTCTGTCATATAGTAACAAGGAGGAACAGTGACATAGAGCAAGGTTTTAAATATAAAAATAAGATTTTATATATATATATATCATATCATATATATATATATATCATATCATATATTTTGTAGGTCATCTAAGTAGTACAGTGGATAGAGTGCTAGGCCTGGAGTCAGGAAGATTCATATTTGTGAGTTCACATATGACTTCAGACATTTCCTAGCTATGTGACTCTGGGCAGATCACTTAACCCTGTTTGCCTCAGTATCCTCATCTGTAAAATGAGCTGGAGAAGGAAATGGCAAGCCACTGCAGTATCTCTGCCAAGAAAACTCCAAAATGGGTCATGAAGAGTTGGACATGACTAAAACAAATGAACAATAGCAAAAGGTTTTATAGATATAATCTCTTTCTCTCTCTCTCTCTCTTTCTCTCTCTCTCTATGTATATATATATATATATATATATATATATATATATATATATATATATATATATATGCTATGTCTCTCTCTCTACATATATATATATTATATATATATTTATATATATACTATAAGGTTTTATAAATTTAATCCATGATTCAAAGTCCACAGTTATGGGACTCTTTTTATTGTTAGAGATTACTTAATGCTCTGAGCCTGAACACTTTGAGTCATGGGTAACATAGACATCCATAAAACATTTAAAGAATCTGCATTGTCTAGGTAAATCAGCAAAAATTTACTAAGCACCTATCAGGTGCCAGCAGTGTACCAAGAGTTGAGGACATAAGGAATGGCAAAAAAAATAGTCCCTGCTCTCAAGAAGCTCACAGTCTCCTGGCAGAGGAGGTTTAAAGACATGGACAAGAATGGTCCATGATGGGAAGGTAAGGGTGGGGTTCCAAGTTTCCTTCACAGAGGGAATCTACATAACAAATGGGACTGAATTTCCAGCTAAGTTATCAAAGATAATGGCACTCCTTAGAGCTACTTAAATAGGAGAGTATCAGTAGGTAATCTTCTATGAAAGGTGCAGAACTCCTTCACGTCCACACTGTGAAATTGATTCTAGACTAGTCTAAGGCTATTAGTCCAGTCTTTCCTTCTATCTTCCCACTTGCCCCTGGATAGATCTCAACATGTTTTTATTGTAGTGCATGGGCTGTTGCCTAAGTGGGCCCTTAAGCAAAACAGATGGGATTCAAATACATTATCATTTTTTAATGATTGACCTCATATTATTTCATGATGACCTTCACATTATTGACCTTCATGGAAGGCCTGTCAATGAAGTATTGTATTTCCAATATGCCTTGACTGATAAGGAGACTGAGGTGCAGAAAGCTTGATTTGCCCAACAGGGCACAGGCAATTACTGATAATGCAGAGCTTAGATGCCATTTCTTCCAGGTTCTTATTTACGGTTTTCCAACTATCCCACACTAATGGTAGCAGCTGGGTTTTAATTTAGTTATAACTGAGGTCAATCTACAAATTGGAACAAGTAGAATTTTCCAGTAAAACTGTGAAGAAAAGAGGCACCGGCTTTCACCTTGGGTCTCCTTCCTATCCTCTCCAGCTCTCTTCTTTGGCTGGAAGAAGACCCTGTGAGCTTTTAAAGGTCTAGAGGTTGTAAACTTCCCATTGGTATCCTAGCAGGATCCTTGGATCAACTTACAGCCATGTCTGTATTTGGAGACAAGGATAAGCTGTGCATAGATTTATGGCTCCACTAGGAGTTGGCGTGGGATTTAGCTTCAATTGAGCACTTACTGTGTGCCAGACACTGGGTTAAGTGCTGGGGACACAAGGAAAGTCAAAAGGCTGTCCCTGTCTAGCTCCCAGTCTTACAGGGAAGGTAATATGGAGACAACTATGTACAAACACGCTTCGCATAGAATAAAGTGGAGACAATAAACAGAAGAAAGGAACTAGAATTCAGGGGGATGAGCAAAGGCTCCCCACAGAACGTGGGACTTTCACTGGGATTTTGAAGGAATTCAGGGTAGCTAAGAAAAGACAATGAGGAAAGAAAGCATTTTAGATCTGGGGGATAGCCAGTGAAAATGCCCAGAGCTGAGAGATGGAGTGTCCATTAAAGAAACTATACCATGTCTAAGAGGGAACTTCTTATGCACTCTATTTATGAGAGAACAAGGACTTCCAGTATCCAAGAGTCATGAGTTATCCCTTCCCCACATGTACTTTCTATGCCTGAACTCACCTCCCACTGGACTTTGTATGTACTTGTAGGAGAGTATGTCACCGACTTCTGGGAGAATGTTTTGTACCAACTGCTCTTACTGGGCCACCTTGATAAATGTTGTTTGTCCTTCATTCTTAAAGGGCCAGTGACATCACAGGGGGATGGCTTGACTTGCACATGAATTGGATTTAAATGAGGCAGAGTTACACAAAGTAGTCAGCCCCACTCTCTCTTCTATCAGAGTCCAGTGGCAAGACAGAAGTCAAGACTAGTGTTTCAGGATGCAGTGGATGACCTGGGTGTCTTAGATTTCTGACCAAGCTTTGAGCTGCTTCAGCTACCTACATGTTCATTGGAACAAATTGTTCTCATCCACCCATTCCTCCAGGGGAAGTTTTCACATGCTTGGGGTAGACATCCCCGTAACTCACTGACAGATTTGAGGTGTTTTGGTTCCCCTCAACCTGATTTAGCTCATCTGCTGAGAGAGTTTACTGGGGTGTGGCCACTGTACATGCTGTAGCTTCATAGAGCCAAGGTGAGAGTTGGGTGAGAGATGCACACCAAAGGTGGATAGGCAACTCTGAAAAGGACTCACACTGCACCTTGGTAAATACCTCTTTCTAAAAACTACCTGAATCTGGCTGACTAAAATTATTATTAAACTATAATCTTGTGAGGGGAGGGAAGCACAGCATTAGAGATTCAAGCCTATGGTCTTAGAGCCATGTCTAATTTCTCAGGAGCACCATGAGAACCTTGAGAGGGTGATATAGCCTTTTTTTGGAGACTGAGACTTATCTATGAGAGTGGTGATTGGAATGAAGATCCTCAGAGTTTAGGAACTATGGAGATAATGGTGCCTCCACAATGGGGTAGTTAGGATGATTAACCAACCAGATTACAGGTGTCGGTTGCTTTGCAAACTTTAATAGTTATAGAATTTCTGTTGCTATTGTTATTATTTTGTTAGGAGAGAGTGGGATGACAGGAATTCTAGCTTTGTACCACTCTCATAACATGTAGTACTGGCACCTTCAATTTTTATGATTTAGGCAGCTAAGTGACAGTGACTGGAGTACCAGACTTGGAGTCAGAGCTAAGTCTTGAGTTTGAATGTTGACACTAGCTATGTGACCATAGCTAAATCACTTAACCACTTAGCGCCTTTGTTTATTCATATGTAAAGTAACGGGCATTGGACTCGGTGACCTCAAAGGTTCTGTCCAGCTCTAAATCTTGTGGAAACTAGACATTATTCTTTCCCTTACAGGTTGCCATCCTTTCTCCATCCTTACTACAAATTGACAAAAATCATCACAAAAAAATAACTGTGGTAAGAGAAAATAGGGGCAGGTTGCTGTTGTACAGAAATCCAGTCCCATTCCATGGCTGGGCTGCTATTTTCAAATGATTGGAAGGGGTAGCACCTGGGGAAATGACTCAGAGTTCTTGAACTTAACCCCTCAGGGGCTCTGTTTTATGTATATATAGTGTTTGGGGAATGTGCAGATGAGGAACAGGTGACTCATAGGTATGAATTTTAAATATAGCATTTTCCTAGCATGTCTCACACTGATATGATAAAAGGAGTATGAGGGTGATAAGCCAATGGTTAGACAGGCTGGATAGGATAACAAGACACGGAAGAAGGGGAGACCACAGGGACCCATGACCTTCTGCCCACAGGACCAGCTCAGTCATGGGCAAAGCTGTCCTCCTACACGGTGAGATTGTGTTGCCATGGCAACCTCCAGTCACTAGCTCCATCTAGAGCCAATTAGGCTGAGAACTGAGAGCCTCACTAAAGTTCATCTAAGGAAGAGAAGAGTGGCCATCAAAGACAGCCCTGTGACACCTTCTGCTGGTGGGACTGGCAGCTTTTCAAATGACGGCTCAGGTTTGTACAAAGCCCTCAGCATAGTCATGGGATCCTATGCATTGACAAAAAAGGGGGAAGCAAAGAGTCCATTCTTAGAAACATGGATGACCCAGGGCTTTGGCAACATTTTCTTTCTTTAGCCTCCCATTGATTTATGTATCTATGGCTCTGAAAGAGTTTTACTGGCTTTCAAATTTGGGCGGGATGCCTCAGGAGTACACAGGGTACAAAAGCTTACATCGTGTTGCCTTCTTGTTCACATATTTAACTTTCCATTCCTGTGTAATTAGGGATTTTGTCTTCTGCTTTATGACAGAGCTCCATGAATGCTCAGTTATACTTTAAATAGTCATGTGATTGTAGACCCCTGAAGTTGGAAGGGATCTTAGATATTATGTACTCTAACTCCCTACTCAGTAGACAAATCTCTTTCATCACATCCTCAAGGACTGGGAATATTTTAATACCTCCAATGATGGGGAACTCATTATCTTACTGGATAGTAAATTCTATTTTGGGACCACTCTAATTGTTAGAAAGGCGTTCTTCATATTGAGTCAAAATATACGTTCCTGTAATTTCCATCTGCTATTCATAATTCTCCCCTTTCAAATGAAGCCTTACAGACATAGGGTCTTAAAGCCATTATTTTGCCAGTGTTCCCTAACCATTTAAATTTATCTTCAACTTATCTGTATATTAAAACAATACATACAATACAAACATACACACATGATATGCACACATTTTCAGGATAAGCTGAATTTCCTTGACCTTGATGTCATCTTGTGGCTGGTATGGTTTTTCCTTCATTCTCAGAGAGTACCATGACATCAGGGAGGTGATGCCATGATGTAAGTGAACTGGATTTAAGTAAGGGAGGGCTGTGCAAAGTTACCAGCCTCACTTTCTTCTCTGGAACCAATTGGTTCCAGTGGCCAGATATGGATCAGGACAATTGGAGATGGCCCAGGATTCAGTGGAAGACCTTGGCCTTTTTAAGCTAAAGTCTTTCTTCCACAAAATTAAAATAACATTTATATAGTACTAGAAGGTCTTTAAGGTGTCTTGCTCAAGCAACCTTGCAAGGGAAGTAGCACAAGTACTGGCATCTCAATTTCATAGATGAGGAAACTGAGGTTTAGAGAAATTGACTGATCCACTCACAGTAACACAGCTCAGAATTGGCTCAGAAGTCTCTGAACTCTCTGGACTCTTTCCACTATATCATGAAAAAAATGACAGTAGGCTGTTCCCTGTTCTTGTGGATCTGACAAGCACTTAACACCTTAGTTATTCAGTGATTTGGCACATGCAGAGTACTAATAGGGATCCTAGGATGGGTGTTTCCTCCTCTTTTCCCTTTCTATAGACCTGAAGAAGTGGGAGTCTAGGACAAAATAGAAATCATTCTATTCAAAAGAGATGTAAAGACAACATAGAGCCTTGACTTGATAAGTAATTGGTAAACCATGTTGAAATAACAACAGGTGTAAGATTTGTTAGTTGGGAATTGGGTTGATCAGCCATTTAAAGAGACAATTCTGTCTTCACACTGCTCAAATGTAGTGAATGACAATTGATGGTGATATGATTGCCTTTGTCTACTACTAATTTAATGTCCACATTGGCTGCCATGATTTGGATGAGAAAGATGTTGGCACCTTTCCTGGTGCCCCTGACATATCCATGTACTTATCCTGTGATGCTAAGTGTTTGTTTGTGTCTTATCCCCAATTAGAATGCACACTCCGGACAGGGATGGTCAGTGTTTTATCCAAACTTTGCATCTTTGGAGACACCTCACACAATCTTCTAATTGGGGATCATAATCAGAAAAGAGCCCCTGGTGCTAGGGGAAGTTTTATTGTCTTTAATGTCTACAACATTAAGATATATAGATATATAGATACACATATATGTAGAGAGACATAGACAGAGAGAGACAGAGAGAAATATAAAAAGATAGAGGCAGAACCCTATCTTGGACATAAACCTGATTGCTTCTAGAATATCTTATCTAATACATGTAGAGTTTGATTTAAGAGTAATTTCACTTTTAGAAAAGAGGAAAGAAAAAAGTATAATTGCACTTTCAATTTATGAGGTCTTCATCTGTGTTTTTTTTCTTTTCCTTGTGAGTAAACCAAAGAGAAAGGGAATTCAGATAGAGGAGGTAAAGTTTTATTTTTCTTCTTTTCCCTTATTAAGTCTTATTTTTAAAGAAAGAGAACATTCATGAGATTACATGAATTACAAATGTAAAAACTCCATTTCTTTCAGACCAGATACATGATCATGGGATTAATCTTACCTCTTCATAATGATATATTAGGTGATGGTCAAGCTAGGGTATGACTATCCAGTCATCGAATTAATTTTAGGTATAAAAATCTTTCTTTAGTCGAGTAACTTCTAATTTATCCAATTATCTGCCACATTTCACAATTTAATCCTTAAAACAGAAACATAACTAGTGCAGTGCAAATAGTGCCTTGCTCCAGAGTGCAGACATCTGGGGGAGGGCACACTTACCCTACGGGATGATCATCATGTCTGAGTGATACCTTGTAATCCTCTATCTGTTCACATGATCATAATATAACCACGTCCAGGTTCCATTGCTCATTTTTCTGGGTCCCATATTCCTTTCCAACCCTTAGAGGAATAAGGGGTGGGTGTTCTAGGAACTCCCCTCCCTGCATATGCTGCTAAAGTTCGAATATCCCTTTTGCTACCACTGTTCCTTCACTGAATTTGTACCAGGAGTAAGAATTCCAAGTCATGTAGGTATAGCTCTGCCTTAAGATATAAGTAATAAGTAATTATTTAGGTAATTTTAGTTTAATTTACACCAAAGGCCAAAGTTCTGGTGTTGCCCATGGCAAGTGACATTGTGACCTAAATTACTCAAGTCATTCTTAAAATTAACTAGTTCTAACCAGTAACCTACTTTTCAGTAAAGTAGCCAGTTTTGAGCCCTGCATTTTAAATGTGAGCTCATCCTTATACAGCGAGAGAATACATTTCTGTGAAACTTGTGTTCCACACCTCTATTTATACATCCTCATGGTTTTTACTTCCCTTTAGACCCAAACAATCTGCAGCTAAATGACAGGTTGCTCAGATGACCTCATTTTAATCTCCTTCAGTCTTTAAAATCTGTCCTTAAATAGTGAAAATCAACAACAAAAACAAATACAAGGATGGAAGCAAACAAATTTTGGTTTTAGAAGTGGAAATAAAAGGTTACTATGAAGTAGCTGAGCAGAGAATTAAGTAATCATGAGAAGAAAAAGTGACATAATCCTCAAGGATTTCAAATGAACAATATTCTTTACCTTCAACCGTATCTAAGACGCAGAGGTACTTTAGATATGCTGTATTAATTTCAAAGGAATTGTGGCACAGGATAACCACTCAGCATTCACATTGGATCATGGATAATGGGGATGCCCTTTCCCTCCCCTCTTCTTTCCCCCTACTCTGATGCACTCTCACAGCTATGCCACTCTATATGCACACTTACGTATGTAATACATTTTTAAAAATTTTTGAAAAACCCATTATCACCACTCTTTTCAACATTATACTTGAAATGCTAGCTACAGCAATTAAAGAAGAAAAAGAAATAAAAAAATTACACTAGGCAATGAGAAAACAAAGCTATCACACTTTGCTGATGACATGATGATATACTTAGAGAACCCTAGAGAATTAACTAAAAAACTAGTTGAAATAATTAACAACTTAAGCAAAGTTGCAGGATACAAAATAATCTACATAAATTATCAGCATTTCTATATATTGCCAGCAAAGTCTAGCAGCAAGAAATAGAAAGAAAATTCCATTTAAAATAACTGTAGGCAATCTGTAATTGAGTCTACCTGACAAGATAAACCCAGGACTATATGAACACAATTATAAAACACCTCAAATCAATAAAATCAGATCTAGATGTTTGGGAAAATATTATTTTTTCGTGGGCAGACCAAAGTAACAGAATAATAATGACAATTCTACCTAAATTAATTTACTTATTCAGTGCCATGCCAATCAAACTACCAAAAATATTTTATAGAGCTAGGAGAAAATAATAACAAAATTCATCTCGAAGAACAAAATGTCAGAAATATCAAAGGAATAAATGAAAAAAAAATGAAGGAATGTTGCCTCGCTGTACCAGACCTCAAACTGTATTATAAGCAGCAATTATCAAAACAATATGGTACTGGCTAAGAAATAAAGTAGTGTGTCAGTGGAACAGATTAGGTACACAACACATTGTAGTAAGTGACTGTAGTAATCCAGTATATAATAAACCCAAAGATCCAAGCTTTGGGGACAAAAAAATTCATTATTTGATAAAAACTGCTGGGAAAACTTGATAAGGTCAAAATGGGTTCATGATTTAGACATACAGAGTGACAACATAAGCAAATTAGGAGACCATGGGATAGTTTACCTATCAAATCTGTAGATAAAGGAAGAATTTAGGCCCAAACAAGATATAGTGAGCATTATAAAATGGATAATAAAATTGAAAAGTTTTTGCACAAACAAAACCAATGGAACCAAAATTAGAAGGAAAACAGAAAATGGGAAAAAGTTTTTACAGCAAGTATCTCTGATAAAGGCCTCATTTCTCAAATATATAGAAAATGGAGTCAAATTTTTAAGAATACAAGTCATTCCCCAATTGACAAATGGTCAAAGGATATGAATAAGAAGTTTTCAGAAAAAGAAATCAAAGATATCTGTAGTCATATGAAAAAATGCTTTAAATCACTATTGATTAGAGAAATACAAATTAAAACAACTCTGAGGTACTACCTCATATCTCTCAGATCAGCTACTATGACAAAAAAGGAAAATGACAAAGGTTGGAGGGGGTGTGGAAAAACTGAGACACTAATGCACTGTTGGTGGAGTTGTAGACTGATCCAATCATTTTGGAAAACAGTTTGGAATTGTGTCCAAAGGGCTCTAAAACTGTGCACAACCTTTGATCCAGCAATACCTATTACCACAATATCACAATACCCCAAAGCGATTTTTTTTAAGGGAAAAGAATCTATTTGTACAAAAATATTTATAGCAGCTCTTTCTGTGGTGGTGAAGAATTGTTCATTGAGGGGATGCCCATCAATGGGGAGTGGCTGAATAAATTGTGGTATATGATTATAATGGAATATTATTTTGCTATGAGAAATGACCAACAGTATGGTTTTAGAAAAAACTTGGAAAGACTTAAATGAACTTTGTAACTGAGTGAAGTGAGCAGAACCAGGAGAACATTAACTGTAATATTATACATTGAAGAACTGTGAATAACTTAGCTATTCCCAGCTATACAAGAATCCAAGTTAATTCCAAAGGACTCATGATGAAAAATGCTATCTGCCTCCAGAGAAAGAACTGAACAGACTACAGCATATTTTTTCCCCTCCCTTTCTTCCTCTCTCCCTCTCCTTCCTTCCTTCCTTCCTTCCTTCCTTCCTTCCTTCCTTCCTTCCTTCCTTCCTTCCTTCCTTCCTTCTTTCCTTTCTTCCTTTGTTTTTCATTTTCTTATACAAAATGACTAACATGGAAATATTTTACATGATTGTACATGTATAATCTGTATCAGATTGCTTACAATCTCAGGAAGGGAGGAGGGGAAGAAGGGAGGGATAGACTTTGGAACTCAAAACTTTAAAAGAAGTACCAGATGTTAAAATATTTTTACATGTATTTGGGTAAAAAAAAAAATCTTATTTTTTAAAAACATCTGTGAAAAAATTGCATTATTCAGCCCAACTAAATCAACTATAGTATATATTTTAAATAATAACGATTATCATTTATATAGAGTTTGAAGTTTTTCCAAGTTCTTTACATATATTATCTCATTTTATTCTCACAACAGCCCTGGGAGGAATTGTTATCATCTCCATTTTACATTTGAGGAAACTGAGGTTGAGAGTTTGAGTGCTTGCCCAGGTTCACGTAACTTGTAGCTGTCAAACATAAGTTTTAAACTCAGGTCTTTTGACTCCAAGTCAACTACTATCTTCATTTCATTGCCTCATTATATTTTTATCTATATCAGCTGATATATAAGTAATTGATTTGATTGTCTTCTAGTCAATCGAATTTGACTATGACATAATTCTGTGCTATGGCTCATGCATGAAAATGATGTTACTGATAAATTAATTGCATCTACTTATCAGCCCTTAATATGTGCCAGAAGAAACCATGTTAAATGCTAAGGATACAAAGAAAGACTAAAAAAGGTCCTTGTCCTCAGAGAACTTCCATTCTATTGAGGGAGACAGCATGTACATAAATAGGTTTGTACAAGGTACATGTAAGGTAACCTTAGAGGGGAAAGCTCTAGCCAGTTACATCTCTGCACTTTGAGTGGAACAGATGTAGTAGGGATTGATTTGGGGTGATCTATTCCCTCTTTCCGAATCAGTTTCCTTTATGTATAATGTCATGAATGTTTTTGATGGAGAGTGGGATAGTATTTACACCCATGGGTTAGGGTGAAGATAAATTGATTCATATGGCTGCTAGATGCATTATTTTGGGTACATTAAAATAGTTTTCTCATTAACTACTCAACAGTATACGGACTGACTGATGGGTCTGGAAGCACAGTTTTTGTTAGGAGGTCTATCTAATTTAGGTCGGATTCACATCCACAGTCTTTGAAAGTCTATTTCAAATACTCATTACACTACAAGGCTAAGAATAACTAGATAAATTATGAAATTATCCAACAAGTTGTCTATAAAGACAATGAAGACATCCACAGCTGGTCTGAGGCACATCTTGGCAATCTATGGCCTTAAGTAGGAGAGAATAGGAATTGCCCCAATTCATCCTCCAAGGACTGCCTGTATCTTTCTTATGCAAGTTTCCTCATTTTACAGAATTTATTATCTTTTAATCAGACGCTGAAGTCTTGTCTCCTAATGGCAATTTACAGATTTTCTGTAATTTTAAAGTAATTACTCGTGAGGCTGCAAAAGTTTTGCCTCTGATATTGTTATAGCTGTGTGACTGTGGGGAAATCACTTAACCTCAGTTTTCCAGGCAACTATGTCACTCTAAGGTGTAGGTAAGTCATTGACTTGCATTGGTAGAAGAGGGAGCCTCTATCTATGCTGATTGAAGACGAATGATTCACTGATCTGTGCTCCACCCCCTTCAGAGTCAGGATTACCAGAATGAGGTCAGAAATACAAAGAAACAAACAAACAAAAGGCATTGCTTACTTTATAACAAATTGCCTTTCATTCAAAAGAGAACTACACCACCATTTACCTCTCATTCTTCCTTACTGAAAAATAACAGAGAGGGAGAGGACAATGGGGAAGGGCAGAGAAGGAGAGAAAAATTATCTACATTAAAAAAAAAAAAAAGATTCTGTCATTGGTTTTCCATTTGTTGAATGACCTCTTTTTGAAGCTATCTAGGTGGTCCAGTGGATAGAGTGCCTGGCCTGGAGCCTGAAAGCCTGACTTCAAATCTAGCCTCAGATGCTTAAAAGCTGTGTTGACCTTGGGCAAGTCACTTAACTCTTTCTGCGTCAGTTTCCACATCTATAAAATGAGCTGGAACAGGAAATGGCAAACCACTCTAGTAGACCTGCCATGAAAATTCCAAATGGGTCCACAAAGAGCTGGACATGACTGAAACCACTGGACAACAGCAATAGCTACTAAATCCATCTGCTCAAACCTTCCAAATGTTTAATGTTTCTTTTTAAAACAGTGCCTTCACCCTCTTAATAATTTTTATCGCTGTTCTTTTTGGATTCTGTCCAATTTATTTACAAAAAAAATGGAGATTCTACATTTAAAAATAGGAATCTAGACCCATGTGCTTATGATTCACATAGAGAAGGGTCCATAAAATGTCGCTGGAGAGATCCAGAGGCTTGTAGGGGCAGTGACAGAAGAACCTAATCCAAGACTCCAGCTGTGTTTATAGCATGAGGGTGAATTAGATGTAGGGCTGCAAAAATCCATTTGTGAGCAGTCAACTGCCTGGAAAAGAGGGATCTTTTGCTTTGCCAGTCCTTCTTATAGGGCTCTGTTATAAGAAACACTTGGATAGCCTGATTTAACCCAAATAACACAGACACAGCAAAGCAGATTTGTCCTATGATATTAATAGATGATGACTTTTTAAACAAGTAAAGCATATCTTCCCCCTGCCATTCCAACCCCTAGGGATCTTTCACTCCTCTGATTTCCTACAGCACTCATTTTATCTGTAGCCATTTGGTATTTATTCATAGCTATCTTTGTGTGGCTAATGTAACTGTTTACTTGGGCATCTATCTTATCTTCTAAGCAAAATTGTAAGCAGCTAGAGACCAGAGGTGGTCGTGTCTTACATTTCTCCCTTCCTCCCTAGGGAGAACACAGTGTTATGCCTAGAGGAGTTACGTAATTAATATGTGTTTGATGAATGAACTCTGGGCTGTCAGAATAAGATTGCAATAGTCAGTGATGTGAACTTGGGTTGGATTTGAGAGAGGCTTAGCTTCCTCTCTAGGGCAGCTAGGTGGCAACATAGGGCACAGAGTGCCAGGCCTAGAGTCAGGAAGACTCATCTTTCTGAATTTAAATCTGCCCTTAGACACTAGCTGTGTGACCCTGGGCAAGTCAGTTAACACTGTATGCCTCAGTTTCCCCAATTGTAAAGTGAACAGGGGAAGGAAATGGCAAACTACTTCAGCATCTCTGCCAAGAGGATCCCCAAAATGGTGTCACAGAGTAGGGTATAACTAAAACATATATGTATATATGTGATCGAGTGGCTACCATTTCTATCTGGCTAGCAGGATCCTGAAGCCTCAAGGCCACACGTAGCCCTCTAGGTCCTTAAGTGCAGCCCTTTGACTGGATCCAAACTTTACAGAATAAATCACCTTAATAAAAGGATTTGTTTTGTAAAACTTGGACTCAGTCAAAAGGCCACATCCAAGGGCAAGGCAGCACCCCTGCTAGATCACTGATTAAACTTAAGTCCCACAATATTTATCATTTATTAAATAACAAAAATTTTATTATTTAGTAATAAATAAACTGATGCCCAGTTTATGTAACTTGCCCAATATCACTCAGATAGCAAGTACCATTCAGGATTCGAACCCAGGTTCTCAGCCTTAAATCCTTCCCTCTTGCTACTGCACCATAATGCCTCTCAAAAGACAAGAGCAGTCTAGTCACCTAGTATTCAAAGGACTATAACAGATAAGAAGGATTAAACTGTTTAGTTTGGTCTCAGACAGCAGAATCTGACATCCTTGCCTTTCTTCAAGTCTTAGATTCTTTAGGAAACTTTTCTCAGTCCTCATTAGTGCTAGTGGCCTTCTCTCTGAAATTCTCTCTCTCTCTCGCTCTCTCTCTCTCTCTCTCCCCCTCTCTCTCAGTCTTCTATCATCCACCATCCACTCATTTATCCATCCATCCATCTATCTATCTATCTATCTATCAACAAATTTAGGCTCAAGAAGAGAAAAGCTTCCTATTAGAGCTCCTGAAAAAGTAGAACAGGCTTCTTCAGAAAGTCATAGGCTCCTATTTGCCAGGGGTCTTCAAGAAAATATTTTTGGATAATGATAATGGGTATTTCTTTTGGGTACAAGCTGGAATACATGGCTGAACTGAGGCATTGTGGTATAATGAAAAGCATTCTGGATTTGGAGTCAGAAGATGTTGGTTCAAATCCTGGCTTTGTCACTTAGCAATTCTATGTTCTTGGGCAAAAGGCTTAATCTCCTTAGGCCCCACTTGCCTCCCTGACAATGGGAGGGAGTTGGAAGTGATCCAGCCCCACCAACCTCTGCCTCTATGAGCCTGTGAACTAGAGCACTTGTTCTGGGACCAGAAGATCACAGAGAAGGATTTGGCTAAGCCATGATGGTCATGCCTCCTACTAAAGGGCAAGGAGACGATGCCTTCTGTTTCCTTTGTAGATCATCAGTGTCTAACATAGCTTCCTATAGGTTTCCTGGAGGGAGCCACTGGAGTTTATGGGGGGGAAGGAGATATGGGATAGTGACATGGTAACACCTGTGCTGTGGTAAAATTACTTTGATAGCTAGATGGAGAATGGACTGGAGTGGGGACAGACTTGAGGTAGGGAGACCAACCATGAGGCTACTGCAAGAGTTCACTTCTAAGATGAAGAGGTCTGTACCCAGGTGGCAGCAGTGTCAGAAGAGAGAAGGAGATGAATGCAAGAGATATTTTTTGAAGATAAAATCAACAGGCCTTGACAACATATTCTCTGCGGGGGCCAAGAGAGAATGAGATGAGACCCTGGGCCAGGCATGAAAGCTAAAACCAGAATGAGGGGAGTGTCCAATTAATGCTGATCTTACCTGTAAGAAACTCAAAAAGAGTAATAACTAAAATCCAATGAGTACTTTAATACTGGCTTATTATAGATAAAATGCAATTCATCATAACTGCTTTTCATTTGTGTGCATCATTATTTGTGAACAGGTTGTTATGAAAGAGAGAAAGAACGATTTTTCTTGGTATGTAAGGTAAAGTGAATTCAGTAAATCTGGACACCAGCTGAGGGCTTGAGAGAGTTATGACAGTAGAGTCAAACTCAAAAAGAAATCAGGATGACCAAGCTGTCCCTATGGATCCCTGGGAGCCACATATTGACTTAGAAAACCATGTGTTTATATATGTTATATGTATATACACATATTATATGTTATAGGCATGTGCATGTATGTTACACATATGTATCATCAACATATGTTGTGGGCCACATGTGGCCCTGTGGGCTGTGTGTTTGATACCCCTATCATAATATTGATTTTCAACATTTTTTTATAAATGTCCTAAAGGAGGTAAAGCTGAGTATGGGGCTTTTGTGCATAGGCAAAAAAAGGAGTCCATAGACATTGCTGTCTGATAGGAGTCTGTGTTGTCAGGAAACACTGCCTTCCTCCCCTCCCTCTCATGCATGGGCAGAGGGAAAAAAAATCTGTAATAGAGAAGTTGACAGGCAGTGACTAAAAAGTAGGTCAAGTCTGGTGAGAGGAGAAAGGAAGTATCTATGTAGGCCTGTAACACTGGTATTACAAGGGTGGGGGCCAGAGAAGGGAGTGAATACCCCTCCCATTTATTTCACCATCAACCCAACCAAAGCTCCAGACTTGATGGCACAAAGGCTACAGAGAATGAAAAAATGTATTATATTTCAGGGCTTTGTTCTGTCAGTTTGGACTGGGGTCGGAGAGGATAGGAGCTAGGACAAATTATGAAATAGATTTCATTATAACCCAGAGGGATTTCACATAACTCATCAGTCCAGGGTAACTTTAGGGTCCCTCTTGCTGCTCTGACTCATTGCCCCCACCCAGAAAGACAGGGAAACTTACTGTATGACACCACCCTAGATGTTGTCACCATCTCCTTTTGCAAGCCCATAATTCACAGAATTAGAAGAAGCAACATTTGATTTACAGATGGGTGATAAGAAATAGAACCCCCAATGGAACTTATGGAAAATGGGAATGTCTGCCAAGAAGAAACTGTCCCTGGGGATGTCTAAAGCTTTAGCCACTTATTAAGATATTAAGGCCATAAAGCACACCGGGCTGTTATCAGAGATATAAAGGGGACATCAATGATTGTAAATTGTGCAAATTGACTGTAAGTCGCAGAGAAGAGAGGCTGTTTTCTTCATCTGGTTTTGGCCCCAGAATCCCTTTACACCCTTAAACATCACTGATGACTTCCCCTCGAAGAACTTCCATGTGTGTAGACTGTGTTGTCATTGTTCAGTTGTTTCAGTTGTGCCAGACTCTTTGTGATCCCATTTGGGGTTTTCCTGGCAAAGATGTTGGAGTAGCATGTCATTTCTTTCCCCAGCACATTTTATAGAAGAAGAAACTAAAAAAATTTTATAGAAGAAGGATAAAGAAACTTGTCCAGGGTCACATAGATAATAAGTATCTGAGGCTGGATTTGAACTTAGGTCTTCCTGACTACAGGCCCACTGCTCTATGCACTGAGCCACCTAGCTGCCCATGTTAGAATATATATTTCCAAAGACAATCATAATTTGAAATCTCCCCCAGCCAAAAGTATAAAATATACTATAATAGGGCTTCTTAACCCCAGATATAAGAACTTATTTTAAAAAAATATTTTGATAACTGTATTTCTGTGTAGTTGACTTCCTTTGTAATTCTGTTTTATCTTATGTATTTAAAAAGAGAGAGGTCCATAGGCTTTCCCAGTACCTCAACACACAAAAACCCCTCCAAAAACGCCTGCACTAGATCCTTGATAAATGTCTGTTGGATTGAGTTGTAGTCCTACTGTGCGGACACAGGGGAATGGACTACATGAAGTCAGGATGTGTACGTTCTACTGCTATATTCCTCTATTTTTTTTTTTTTCATTTTCTCTAAGTAGAATGAGCAAGATGTTTACTTAGAGCTCTTGTTAATGTGACCTCTGGTGGTAACTTCTACTCTCTGCAGTTTTAATTTCATTGTTTCAGAGAATTTCATCCTTGAGGATGTGTCCATTAATGACACTTGGATGGGTCCTCACCAGACATGCCCTGTGCTTCAGGAATGAATGGGTACACGTGCAAGGGGAAACAGAGGAGGATGAATGAACTGACAATGACTGGAAAATATAATGAAACACAAAAAGCCTGGAGGAAGACGTGTATGGGGGTGTGTGTGTGTGTGTGTGTGTGTGTGTGTGAGTATGTGTGTGTGTGTGAGTGTGTGCGTGTGTGTGAACGTGTGAGTGTGTGTGTGTGTGTGAAGGCAGGTAGGGGTAAATCAGGAGGCAGCAAACCCTGAAAGAACTGAGAGAATAAGGCATGCATTTACAAAGAGAAGGACAGAAGCAGAGGGAAGCAGACAAAAATGAGCTCTTTAGCGGGGAAAGGATACTGAGACTCTGAAAACCTCCATTTCCTCAGGTAGCAAGGCTGTGGGAAAGCCTTATGTCTTCACTGAGTAATCTGTGACAAAGGAAGCTCGGGTCTAGTTTTGACTCAGAAGACCACCCTGAAGGGCCACCAATCTGCCATTCCTCAGAGAGCTTCCCTTGGCTGGCTCTGCCTCTTTCCCCTGATGCCAGGGGATTTTTATGACATCACAACAGTATCTGGAAACTAAAATTTATCTACTGAGGAAAGAAAAAGATAATCTTGGAAAAATGTGCTCTTTGGCTATATCAAAGAGACCCAGATTTTAGCACATAATTAAGTATAAAAGTTCATTATTCTTGATCTTATTCCAAAAAGTTAGAACAGACAGCAGTTTTCCTGGACATTTCAAAGTCATTCACCATAACATGAGACTAATTTTCAGGATGATAATGAAACTCCACAGTGACAATTACATTTCTGTCCAGTGCTCTGAGCCCTCCTGCCTGCCTGACATGGAATGCAGTTAAGTATTGAGTGCATTTTATTGGTCCAAGACTGGGTAGGAAAAATGTTGACCCTATTGATTTAGAGACAGTAAATAAACACCCTGCCTCCAAAACAGAAAGAAGCAGAGGATAATTCAATCATAACCTAAAGCTGTTAGGGACTTCAGAAATCCCCTAATAAACTAAGACAGAATGGTAAAGGAGCTCTCTCAAGGTAGCAGGAGCAGAAGTTGAGTTCAAACAGAATTCTTCTGACCTGAGGCAGGTAGGTGGTACAGTGGATAGACCGCTGGGCCTGTGGTTTTGGAGACCACTAGTTCTATGACCCTGTGCAAGGCACTTAACTTCTATTTGCCACAGTTTCCTCAACTGTAAAACAGGAATGATAACAGCAGCCACCTCATGGAGTTGTTGTGAGGATTAAATGTGATGATGTAAAGCTATATGAATGTTCTTCCCTTCTTACCCCAAATCTACTGCCCTTTGCACTGAACTATGCCATCCTTAGCCATCTTTTTTTTCTTTTAGAATAATGAAAGGATGATGTATGTCAAGCACAATATAAAGGCGAGCATGCTGGCTCTGAAGTTGGAGCACATGAGTTCAAATCCTGTATCTAAGCCTTACTACCCATGTGAGCGAGGGGCAAATCATTTGACCTTTCTGAGCCTCAGTGTCCTTATTTGTAAAATGAGGCCCCTACAAGCATTAGATCTCTCTTAAAAAAAAAAAAATAGGCGAAGTATCCCCTTGTGACACGGTGGGGGCAGGGAGCAGAAAGAGGGAAAGGAAGGTACAAGGGTGGAGGAAAGAAGACTGGGTCAAAACAGCAAGTGGAGTTTCTCTTCTCTGTAGGAAGAACACAATGAAAATTCTGTCGGGAAAGCACATGGGAGGAGGCAGAAAAGCAAGTCAGGAAAGGGAGTAAAGGAGAGGGCGGACCCTGCAGCAAGAGTAACCTTCAGAACAAAGAAGAAGCAGAAAGCCTGGAATTCAGTGGCTTACGTGACAGCCCCATGGGAGGGCAGTGGGAAGAGAGCACAGGCGGAGGACTTGACAATGAAGTGCCAAAAAGGCAAGGAGATGGGGAAATGAGCAGATGCTGGGATTTTCCTACCTGAAAATGTTACAGAGGGTTTGTGAGTTAACAACGTTATGGAAATTGCTGTGAGGGCTGGGAAAATATGGCTTTATATTCTCAGCTTTCCTTTCACCTCCTGATTTCAAGGTGAACCTTCATTTTGCTGCATGCTGAGGGGGCCCAGGAAGGAGGGTTGACCATGGGCTATCTCCTGAGGTTTTAGAAATGCTATTACCAATAATAACGATGCCTTCAATAAGACACTTTTCTTTAGAGTCAGAGTAGTATGAATTAAATCCAATTGATTTAATGTCCAGAAGATCTGGATTAAAATCCCTCATCAGATATTCACCAACTTTGTGACCCTGGAGAAGTCACTCACTTTTCTGTCCCTCAATATCCCCATCTCTAAAAAGAATGGGTTAAATTTGCTGCCCTCTTAGATCTCTTCTGGTGAGAGGAAAAGATCCAGGATCTTTGATTTAGAGCTGGGAGGGGCCTTGAAGGCTCCCTAGACCAAGTCTAATTTTAGGAATTAGGAAATTAGGCCCAGAGAAATGATATGATTTACCTAAGATCACAGAACTAATAGGTGTCAGAGCCATAGTTGGACCTTATTGAACTCTATTTTCCATAAAGTTTCTCAAAGGGTGAAAGGAAAAAGGAAGTCAGAGGAAGATGGTGATTAAGAGAGGGCTGAGATGACATTTGCTATGGGGAGGTAAGGTCAGTGTGGCCATTAGGGACTCCTCATTAATAGTGTTTCCCCCAGATAATCCTGGATTGATCCTAGGCAATATGTTAGGGTATGGGTTCTCAGGCCATACAGCTCATCCAGGGAGTGGGAAAAGTATAATCAGCCCCACTTGGATGAGAAGGTACCCTGGAAAAGAGATGAGGTCACCCATTTTGAGATGTCTGAAAGGCAATTGGACATGCAAGAAAGAGTGGGTCAGGATAGGAAGATTTGAGAATAACGGGTATAGAAATGGTAATCAAATTCATGGGAGTGGATGACATCACCAAATGAGTTAGTACAGAGGTAGAAAAGAAGGGGGTCCAGGACAGAACCCCGAGGGATATGTATGGTTTGGGGGCATGATCTGGAGGAGGATCCAGAAAAGGAGACAGAGAAGGAGCCATCAGATAGGTAGGAGAACAGGAGAGAATGGTGTCCCAAAAAGTTACATAGAAAGGAGCATCAAGGAGGAGAGTGATCAACAGTGTCAAAGACTGCAGAGAAGTCAAGGAGAATGAGGACTGAAAAAAGGCCATTGGACTTGGCAGTTAAGAGATCAGTAACTTTGGAGGGAGTAGTTTTGGTGGAAGGATTAGGTCAGAAGCCAGATGATAAGAGAGTGAGAGGAGAAAAATTGGAGGCACCTATTTTTACAGGACCTCTCCCAGAAGTTAGTTACAATAGGATAATAATTAAGAAAAGATCAAGTGAGGGGTTATTTTTTCCAGAATGGGGGAGACAAAGGTGTGTTTGTAGGCAGTAGGGAATACACCAGCAGACAGGGAGAGATTGAAAATAAGTTATATGGTAGGGATGTCAGAAGGGTCAATCTGTTATAGGAGAGAAGTAAAATGGGATAGCCTGAGCAGGTGGAAGGGTTAGCTTTAGTATGGAATAAAGCCACTTCATATGTAAGACAGGGGTGAAGGAGGAGACAATGGTGAAATGTGTCTGAGGGAAATGAGATGAAGGAGAAGATAGAGTTCATGGTACATAGTCTTATTTTTTTCTGTAAAATATGAGGCAAGGCTCTCAGCTAAGAGGGGGAGTGAGGGAGGATAATTGGAAGTTTGAGGAGGGATGACAAAATTTAGAAGAGCCACTATGGTGAATTAGATAGCAAGTTGATAAGGCAGGTAAGTGTAGTAGGATTACCTAGCTGCAGAGAGGACCCAGTTGAGATTGTGTAACATAAATTTATAATGGATCCAGTCAGAACAATTAACAGGAGTTTCTCTTTGTTCAGCAGCATGTTTGTAGAGCAAAGGCAGTGAACAGTGTGAGTTACCCAAGGCTGAAGCTTGGAAGGATATAATCAGGGAAATGATAAGAAAGTTAGGCATTCAAGAGAGGAGAACACTTTAAAACTGAATTGGTGCATGAAGGAATCAAAATGGGGAAAAGAGGAGACAGTGGCTAGTACTCTCCCAGGCCAGTTAAACAACAGAAACATCAGGTAAATTTTGTGAAATATTCCTTGTCTTGTGAATCTGAAAAATGTTCAGTTTGAAGACAACTGTGATTTTCCTTTGTACATGTTAAATTGCATATGATAATGTAACATTGGCTGTTTGGAGACTTTACTGCATGATACCAGAGAAACAAATGAATTGACATTTTTTTTTTTTTTATGCCTTCCCAGAGACCTCACAGAACCATCCTGAATTTGGGACAGGAAATTGAATTTGGGATGAGGACTTTAAAAAAAGGAAGGGGAGGTGACCTGGTTTATTTGTTGTAAGGGCAAATTGGGGAATGGGGGCTTTGGAGCATGCCTAGATCTCCTAACATGGGGTTCTCCCTAAGGAGGTTTCCTGAGCATGCTCACATGTCTCAAAATGGAGGCATTTTTCATCCCCTATCACGTGGGTGGGTGTAGCCTCCTTTGACTGTGTGACTGGAATAAACTGAGCCTTTAAAACTGGCAACATTTTAATATTGAGTTCTTCTGCCTTTCTGTCTCATGAACTCTATCCTCAGGCTCCTATATCTGCTACATCCACAGAGTGAAGAACCCAATTCCTGCACAGAGTGAATGCTATGAACTGAACTGTGAAAGGGAAAGGACTTCCTTCCCTGCTCACCCCCTCTTTTACCTTGACCCTCAGAAATGGGCCTGAGGATATTTCTTGCTATTCAATATCATTTTGCTTTTTCAGTTTCAAGTGCTGGATATGATCTGATCCCCCGTAGATCTGGGAGCTGGAGCCATGGTGAACATTGAGCCAGGAATCCAAGTGTACTGGCACAATCTGATAGCCTGTCAGGAAAGTCAAGAAAAGTTGGGGTACCTGGGATTAGTAGGGGACCCCTCCAAAACTGAGGGAACACTATTGATGGGAACTAGGGCCATTGGCAGAGAGCCCAAACAACCTTCAATCCCCTTAAGGGTACCAGAGAACCTTGGGAGAGAGTTGTAATGTTGAAATGTAGTGTACATAGCTTTGGAAGCCCAATGTATGCTGAGAATCTTGTAGGCTGTTGTGGTAGGATGGGGGTGATGGACTATTTCAACAACCACCACTGTCTGTTCTCAGCAATGTGTGCACCAAGCCCAGATAACTCCCTTTTCCCTGTCTTCATTTTGAGTGAGATAGCAGTTCAATGATAACTATCTAACTCACCCAAAAGTGTTCCCCTCTCCCTTCCTGTGAGGAGGAATAGTTAAAGTGAGAAATTGATTCAGTCTCTGTCATTACCAGTGTAAACCTCTGACTTCTTCCTGTCCCAAGGGACTATCTCATTTACCACTGTTCACTATGCTTTAATTGATATTACTTATTTTTTTAAGAAAATGAAAATTTGTCAGCCACTAATTTTTGTAATTAATGTTGGTCTTATGTATAGAATTTCAGGGAGAAGTTTTTTCTTCTCCTGTAGAGATATAGAAGATATTTTCCTTATGCAGCGGGGATAGGGGATGGGGGATGGGTAGAAATTGATTTCATATGGAAGTCCCACAAACAAGGGAAGACTACACATGTATCCCTAGGTAAGCAGAAGTTTGCATCAATGAAATCTACAAGTTTCCCTGTCTATCTTGTCTCTGTCTAAGAATGAAAGAAATAAACATTTATTATGTGTCTACTGTGTGTCAGGTGCTGTGTTAAGCACTTTATAAATATGTTTTCATTTGATTCTCATAATAACCCTGGGGAGGCAGGTAACATCATTATCCTGATTGTGTAGCTAAGAAAACCAAGGCAACATTGCACAGCTAGTTGAAGTTGGATTTTAACTCAGGTTTGCCCTGGCTCCAGGGCCAGCGATTTATCTGCTGTACCACCTGTCTATCTTTCTTCATGTGTAGGTAGATATAATATGTGAGTATATATATGCATACATATATGAATATATACATCTCTCTCTCCCTCCCTTCCTCTAACTCTTCATCTTCTTCTCTTCCCTCCCTTCCTTCCTTTTTCCCCCACCCTCACTTTTTATCATACATGCATATGTGTGTATGTATGTATATATACACATACAAATATATGCACACACATATATGTTTCTAGACTTAACTGAGTTAAAACTGAAGCAAAAACTAGCTGTGATTGGACAGGACCAGCCTCCTGAGACAGAGAGTACTCATGCCATATGTGTGGTTCTCAGCAAAAAAACCCCTGTTATATGCTCTAAAAAGGAACCTAGACCTAGAAAAATAATTCCTGCTACTAACCCTGCACTTCCTAACTAAGGTCCACTAACATAAAAAATTCTGATACCCATTACAAGAGTCTGTGCATGTTTTCAACCTGTTATACTTTCATATATTAATAAAGTAATTGATAGTATTATATTAATATATACTCATATACATATATGGACATCTAAATATACACACATATAATGAGTATATATAATATATACTCATAATGTTATATGTGTATATATATGCATATATATATGTGTATATATATGCATATATATATATATATATCATACACACACACACACACACTCATATGCGAATAAAATTCTGTACTTGAGTTAAGGAAGTATGCTAAAAGTGGATGGGATTCTGCCTGAGAAGAGCCATAAAGTTCACTTTTCATAGAAACATTTCTTTCTTCTTGCCCTTGGATAGCAGTGAAAAGCTAAACTGAGACCAGCATGACAGGAAGTTCAATCCAGTTAGGGCAGTCTTCAGTCTGTTTAGGATGGCTTAATAGCTTGTATTTACATAGTCCTGTATGGTTACAAAGCACTTGATATTCTTTATCTCATTTGTTTTTATCACAACCCTATGAGGCAGGTGGTATGTATGTATTATTCCCATTTTACAAATGAGAAAATTGAAGTCCGGAGAGCTCATGTGACTTGTCCAAGATTAATTAGTTATAAGTAATAGAGTTGGGACTCAAAGGCAGATCTTCAAGTTTCTCAAATCTAAAGGGTCCTCTGACTCCCCAAAATATACCAATTGGTAAGAAGGGATAAAGCCATCCATTCTATGACTGGAAAGAAAGTTTACCATGAAAATATCCCTGTGAGAGGGAACATAGTGAATGAAATTTGTGTTAAGATATAAAGTGACTATTGACTCCAACTTTTTTGTCATGCAAAACACATCTCTGTATTAACCATGTTGCCCAAAAAAAAAGCAAGAAAAATAAAATGAAAAACTTCTTCTAATTTACACTCAGAGTTTACCAATTCTCTCTCTGGAAGGAGATAAAATTTTCCATCATGAGTCCTTTGGAATTGTCACAATGTATTGTATTGATAAGAGTAGCTAAGTATTTAATAGTTGGTTATCAATATAATATTGTTATTACCGTGTACAGTGTCCTCCTGGTTCTGCTAATTTCACTTTGCACTAGTTAATTTAAATCTTTCTAAGTTTTTTTGAAACCATATCTTTAGTCATTTCTTTTACCACAAGAAGGTACCATGATAATACCATATTATTGAGGCAAGGCTAAGATGGCACAGTGGAATCAATAACCTAGCCAAACTCGCCCAACATTCCTCTCTAAACAACTTCAAAATAACATGTCAAATGGAATTCTGGAGCAGTGCAACCAAAAGCATACTGAGGTGAGATGTTTTTCCAGCCCAAAACAATTGAGGAGGTTGGCAGGAGCAGCCTGCGAGACCCTAGCAAAGGTTGGCCTGAAGTACATGTGGCAACAACATTAGTGGTAGGCCTTGAAAGCATTCCCATATTGATGAGCATCCCCTCAATCTTCAATTCTTTGCCACCACCAAAAGATCTGCTATAAATATTTTTGTAGGTATGGGTCATGTTCCTTTTTCTTTCATCTCTTTACAATATAGACCTATTGGTGGTATTGTTAGACTCAAACATACGTACTGTCATAGTCTTTGGACGTAATTCCAAATTGTTCTCTAGGAATGGTTGAATCAGTTCGCAACTCCACTAGCAGTACATTACTTTTCCACTTCCCCTTCAGCATTTATCATTTTTCTTGTCTCTCATGTTAGTCAATCTGATAGATGTGAGGTGGTACCTTAGATTTGTTTTAATGTGCATTTCTCTATTAGTGATGTAGAGCATTTTTCCTATGACTATTTAGAGCTTAGAAAGTAGCCAGTTCATATCCTTTGACTATCCATCGGAGAATGGCTCTTATTTTTTATAAATTTGACTAGATTTCTTATATACTTGGGAAATAAGAACTTTATCAGAGAAACTTGCTATAAATCCCCAACTCCATCCGAGTTTCCTGCTTTTCTACTAATTTTGGCTCCATTTGGTTTTGTTTGTGCAGACCCTTTTTAATTTAGTGTAATCAAAATTATCCATTTGACTTCCTGTGATACTCTCTTTCTCTTATTTAGTATTAAATTCTTCCCTTATGCATAAATCTCATAAGTATTTTTTCCATGTATCCCATGCATCCCTCTTAAAACAAATCCTGATGAGAGTGAAATTCAAGTATTGCCTTCTCCCCGCACCATTTTCCCCTCTACTGTAAAAACTCCTTCTGGGGGGGCGGAGCCAAGATGGTGGAGTAGAAAGACAAACATACACATAGCTCCGAACCCACAACCCATAGAACATCTGTAAATAGCAACTCATTGTGAATTCTGCAGCACCAGAGGCCACAGAACATTGGAGCGAAGGAGATTTCTGTTCCAGAAGGACCTGCAAACCTCTCGCAAAAGGTTCTTTGTGCCACGGACTGGGCACCGCGGACTGGGAGCCAAGCACAGCCCTGCCGTGGCCGTGGCACCGAGAGAGCAGATCTTAGCGGGCTTCAGGGATGGGATCTCCAGCGGCCACGCGGGTCCCCTCACCCACAGGTGACGGGGGTCAGTGAGAGGGTCTCTTTGGCAGATCAAGAGGGGAGTGGGGTGCCCCCATAACTCAGGCCCCCTCGGGAGACAGCAGCGGAGGTGGGAGCAGACCAGGGCTCCCCAAGTAGGCAGGAGCCTGGATCCATTGTTGAAGGTCTCTGCATAAACCCCTTGAGGGAACTGAGCCCATGAGGTGGCCCTGCCCCCACCTGAGCACATGAACTTAATCTCACACTGAAGAGCAGCCCTGCCCCCACCAAAAGCCCTGAGGCTGGGAAGCAGCATTTGAATCTCAGACCCCAAGCATGGTCTGGGAGGATCTGGAGGCAAAGTAGGTGTGAAGAGAATATTCAGAAGTCAAGTCACTGGCTGGGAAAATGCCCAGAAAATGGAAAAGAAATAAAACTATAGAAGGTTACTTTCTTGGTGAACAGGCATTTCCTCCCTTCCTTTCTGATGAGGAAGAACAATGCTTACCATCAGGCAAAGACACAGAAGTCAAGGCTTCTATATTCCAGCCCACTCAATGGGCTCAGGCCATGGAAGAGCTCAAAAAGGATTTTGAAAATCAAGTTAGAGAGGTGGAGGAAAAGCTGGGAAGAGAAATGAGAGACATGCAGTCAAAGCATGAACAGCAGGTCAGCACCCTGCTAAAGGAGACCCAAAAAAATGCTGAAGAAAATAACACCTTGAAAAATAGACTAACTCAATTGGCAAAAGAGGTTCAAAAAGCCAATGAGGAGAAGAATGTTTTCAAAAGCAGGATTAGCCAAATGGAAAAGGAGATTCAAAAGCTCACTGAAGAAAATACTTCTTTCAAAATTAGAATGGAACAGATGGAGGCTAATGACTTTATGAGAAATCAAGAAATCACAAAACAAAACCAAAAGAATGAAAAAATGGAAGATAATGTGAAATATCTCATTGGAAAAACAACTGACCTGGAAAGTGGATCCAGGAGAGACAATTTAAAAATTATGGGACTACCTGAAAGCCATGATCAAAAAAAGAGCCTAGACATCATCTTTCATGAAATTATCAAGGAAAACTGCCCTGAGATTCTAGAACCAGAGGGCAAAATAAATATTCAAGGAATCCACAGAATACCACCTGAAAGAGATCCAAAAAGAGAAACTCCTAGGAACATTGTGGCCAAATTCCAGAGTTCCCAGGTCAAGGAGAAAATATTGCAAGCAGCTAGAAAGAAACAATTCAAGTATTGTGGAAATACAATCAGGATAACACAAGATCTAGCAGCTTCTACATTAAGGGATCGAAGGGCATGGAATAGGATATTCCAGAAGTTAAAGGAACTAGGACTAAAACCAAGAATCCCCTACCCAGCAAAACTGAGTATAAGACTTGAGGGGAAAAATTGGTCTTTCAATGAAATCGAGGACTTGCAAGCATTCTTGATGAAAAGACCAGAGCTGAAAAGAAAATTTGACTTTCAAACACAAGAATGAAGAGAAGCATGAAAAGGTGAACAGCAAAGAGAAGTCATAAGGGACTTACTAAAGTTGAACTGTTTACATTCCTACATGGAAAGACAATATTTGTAACTCTTGAAACTTTTCAGTATCTGGGTACTGGGTGGGATTACACACACACACATGCACACACACACGCACACACACATAGAGACAGAGTGCACAGAGTGAATTGAAGACGATGGGATCATATCTTAAAAAAATGAAATCAAGCAGTGAGAGAGAAATATATTGGGAGGAGAAAGGGAGAAATGGAATGGGGCAAATTATCTCTCATAAAAGAGGCAAGCAAAAGACTTATTAGTGGAGGGATAAAGAGAGGAGGTGAGAGAAAAACATGAAGCTTACTCTCATCACATTCCACTAAAGGAAGGAATAAAATGCACACTCATTTTGGTATGAAAACCTATCTTACAATACAGGAAAGTGGGGGAGAAGGGGATAAGCAGGGTGGGGGGGATGATGGAAGGGAGGACATGGGGAGGAGGGAGCAATTTGAGGTCGACACTCATGGGGAGGGATAGGATCAAAAGAGAATAGAAGTAATGGGGGGCAGGATAGGATGGAGGGAAATATAGTTAGTCTTATACAACACAACTATTATGGAAGTCATTTGCAAAACTACACAGATTTGCCTTATATTGAATTGCTTGCGTTTCAAAGGGAAGGGGTGGGGAGGGAGGGAGGTAAAGCAGTTGGAACTCAAAGTGTTAGGAACAACTGTCAAGTAATGTTCTTGCCACTAGGAAATAAGAAATACAGGTAAAGGAGTATAGAAAGTTATCTGGCCCTACAGGACAAAAGAGAAGATGGAGACAAGGGCAGAGAGGGATGATAGAAGAGAGAGCAGATTGGTCATAGGGGCAATTAGAATGCTTGGTGTTTGGGAGGGGGAGGGGACAAAAGGGGAGAAAATTTGGAACCCAAAATTTTGTTAAAATGAATGTTAAAAATTAAATAAATAAATTAATTAAAAAAAAAAACTCCTTCTGTGCCTCTTTTATGTGAGATAATTTTCCTAATTCTTTCTCTCCCTTTTCCCTTCTCCCAGTATATCCTTCTTTCTTTTGAGATCATAAGTGACTCACCTCCATGCCCTCAGTCTAAGTAAACTCCTTCCAAGTGCCCTAATGATGATAAAGTTCTTGGGAGTTTTCATGTATTATCTTCACATTTGGGAATGTAAACAGTTGAACCTAAGTTCTTTATGATTTCTTTACCTTTATATGCTTCTTTAAGTCTTGTATTTGAAAGTGAAATTTTTTATTCATCTCTCATTTTAAAAAAAATCAAGAATGCTTAAAATCCCTCTACATCATTGTGTTTTTTTTCTTCCTCTGAAGGATTATACTTAATTTTCTAGGTAGGCTATCTTTGGTTGTAATACTACTTTTTTTTTCTAGTATCATAGTCTAAGCCATGATTAGGGAACCTGCAGCCTAGAGACTACGTGTGACCTTAAGCCTGCAGGTTCCCTACCCTTGGAAATCCTCTCTGCTTTATAGTGATACTTGCTAAATCTTGTGTGTTGCTGACTGTGACTCAATGGTATTTGAATGATTTCTTTCTGGTTGCTTGCAATATTTTCTCGATCTCAGAGCTCTATAATTTGGCTATAAAATTCCTTGGAATTTTCATTTTGGAATCTCTTTCAAGAGATTATTGATGGAGTCTCTCAATTTTTGTTTTGTCCTTGGCTTTTGAGATATCTGCTCAGTTTTCTTTTACAATTTCTTGAAATATGATGTCTAGGTTGTTTTTTTAACATGGTTTTCAGGTTGTCAAATAATTCTTAAATTGTATAGGTCAGTTGGTTTTTATGAGATATTTCACATTTTCTTTTTTCATTTTTTGACTTTCTTTTATTGTTTCTTGATGTCTTATGGAATTATTAGCTTCCAGTAGCCCTAAGGTAATTTTTAAGGAATTATTTTCTTCATTGAGGTTTTAGATCTTTTGTTTTTTTAGACCATTTGATCAATTCTGGTTTTTAAGGCATAACGTTCTTCAGTATTTTTTTGTGCCACTTTTTGTCAAACTATTTATTTTTTTCATAATCTTTTTACATTGCTCATTTCTTTTCCCCATTTTTTCTAACACTTTAATTTTTAAAATAATTTTTATGTTTTATTTTTACAGCTCTTTTAGGAGTTCTTGTTGGTCTTGTGTCCAACCTACATTTTTTCCTCAGAAGCTATTTTCATGCCATTATTTTCTTCTATGTTTGTGTCTTAAACCTCCCTTGTCACAATAGTAGTTTTTTTATGGTCATATTCTGTTGTTGTATGCTCATTTTCCTAGCCCATTTCTCGACTTTGGACTTTATGTTGGATTTGTGCTCTGTTTACCTCTGGGATGGAGGTGGGAGGGTCACTCTCCTGAGATTTAGGCTTTTTTGTCTTGCTGTTTTCACAGCTACCTTAGGAGACTAATAATATGATTTCATTGCTTCCAAGATGGTAGGATCTGAGGAGAGGTATGGTCACTGCTCTTTTGGTCTGGGCTCTAGTCCTTAGGCAGATAGAGTTTCTGCTGTCTCTCAACCACAACTCCTCTCCTTCCTGTCACTGTGAGCTGGAACTAGGGCCTTTGTTCTTTTGTGACTGCAAACCCCCTAGAATTCCAACCCCAAACTGGTTAATAGCTAATGGAGTTGCCAAATGGCATCTTAACCAGTGCTTCCACAAGAGTTCCCTGGAATCTTTTTCTGATCAAAGGTTTAATCCCCTTACCACTACTGCTGTTTTAGCTTTCAAGACCCACAGCTGGTGTCACTGCTGTGATTCTGGCCAGCCCCCAACTTAGTGTTAGAGATCTTTTTTGTCTACTCTTCTAAGTTGTTCTGGACTAGAAAAATGCCTCACCCCAACTGTTTGTTGGTTATGCTACATTGTTTGTGAGGAAATATTGGGAGAACTTGTATGGAATAGTCCCTTCATTCCACCATCTTGACTCTGCTCCTCTAAATCCTACTTCTATAGTTTTATATTTTACAAAGCACTTTTCTCATAAGAACCTGCCATAAAGACAGTACCAGTGCATTTTCCTCATTGTACAGATGAGGAATCTGAAGCTCAGATCATTTAAGCCACTTGTCCGTGGTGACACTACAAGTAAATTACAGACAAAGGATTAGAACCAATGCTTCTTGTCTTTAAATTCTACATTCTTATCACCACACTGCAATGCCTGGAACTGAAGCCAGGTTCATGACTAATGGTAGTGTTTGGTAAGGAGAAAAGAGAAGAAAGATATCAGGCTTCTGAAGGGGAATGGGGAAAGATGAAAAGCTCACAGAAAGCAAAGGCTGGGGTATTCTTCCAACACAACTTTACCTTCTTTACATTTTTGCCCATGTTTGACCCTCAGCAATTTCCATTATGTGCTCTTCTATGAAACCCTTCCTGTTGAGTCTTTTTTTTAAATGCTTATTTATTTTTAGTTTTCAACATTCATCTTCACACAATTTTGAGTCACAAATTTTTTCCACATCTCTCCCCTCCCTGACCCTAAAATGCCATGCATTCTGTTTACCTCTTCCACCAATCTGCCCTCCCTTCTATCACATCCCTCCCTTCCCTTATCCCCATCTTCTCTCTTTTCTTGTCAGGCAAGATAGAGTTCTACCTCATTACCTCCATTTCTTATTTGTATGCAAAAACAATTCTCAACATTTGTTCCTAAAACTTTGAGTTCCAGCTTCTCTCCCTTCCTTCCTCCCCACTCATCCCCACAGAGAAGGCAAGCAATTCAATAAAGGCTATTTATGTGTAGTTTTGCAAATGACTTCCATAATAGTCATGTTGTGTAAGACTAACTACATTTCCCTCCATCCTATCCTGCCCTCCATATCTTCTGTTCTCTCTTTAGACCGTGTCTCTCCCCAAGAGTGTTTACTTCTAATTGTTCCCTCCCCCCATTTGCCCTCCCTTCTATTATCCCTCCACCCCATTTATCCCGTTTTCTCATACTTTCCTGTAGTGTAATTTAGATTTTCATACCAAACTGATTGTGAATGTTATTCCCTCCTTAAGCCAAATGTGATAAGAGCAAGATTTATTTTTCCCCTCTCACCTTCCTCCCTTTTCCCTTCCATTGAAAAAGGTTTTTCTTGTCTCTTTTATGAGAGATAATTTGCCTCTTTCTATTCCTCCCTTTATCCTCCCAATATATTCCTCTCACCCCTTAATTTTATTTTTTTAGATATCATCCCTTCCTATTCAACTCACCCTGTGCTCTCTGTCTATACAAATATATATGTATATTTTTACATATATATGTGTGTATATATATACATCTATATGTGTGTATATATATACATCTATATGTGTGTATATATATACATATATGTGTGTGTGTATATGTATTTGTATATGTATGTATATATATATATGTATGTATAAACTCTCCAACTACCCAAATACTGAGAAAAGTTTCAAGAGTTACAAACATTATCTTTCCATGTAAGAATGTAAACAGTTCAACTTTAGTAAGTCCCTTATGATTTCTCTTTCCTGTTTACATTTTCATGATTCTCTTGATTTTTGTATTTGAAAGTCAAATTTTCTATTCAGCTCTGGTCTTTTCATCAAGAATGCTAGAAAGTCCTCTATTTCATTGAATAACCACTTTTCCCCCAAAAGTATTATACTCAGTTTTGCTGGGTAGGTGATTCTTGGTTTTAATCCTAGTTCCTTTGACTTCTGGAATATCATATTCCTAGCCCTTCAGTCCCTTAATGTAGAACCTGCTAGATCTTGTGTTATCCTGATTATATTTCCATAATACTTGAATTGTTTCTTTCTGGCTGCTTGAAATATTTTCTCCTTGACCTGGGAACTCTGGAATTTGGCTACAATATTCCTAGGAGTTTCTCTTTTCTGATCTCTTTCAGGGGGTGATCAGTGGATTCTTTCAATATTTATTTTACCCTCTGGTTCTAGAATATCAGGGCTGTTTTCCTTGATAATTTCATGAAAGATGATGTCTAGGCTCTTCTTTTGATCATGGCTTTCAGGTAGTCTCATAATTTTTAAATTGTCTCTCCTGGATCTGTTTTCCAGGTCAGTTGTTTTTCCAATGAAATATTTCAAGATGTCTTCTATTTTGTCATTCTTTTGGTTTTGTTTTGTAATTTCTTGGTTTATCATGAAGTCATTAGCTTCCATCTGCTCCATTCTAATTTTTAAAGGATTATTTTCGTCAGGGAGCTTTTGAACCTCCTTTTCCATTTGGCTAATTCTGCTTTTTAAAGCATTCTTCTCCTTATTGGCTTTTTGGCTTTTGCCAATTGAGTTAGTCTATTTTTCAAGGTGTTATTTTCTTAAGCATTTTTTTGGGTGTCCTTTAGCTACCTATTGACTTGCTTTTCATGATTTTCTTGCATCACTGTCATTTCTCTTCCTAATTTTTCTTCTGCCTCTCTTACTTGATTTTCAAAATCCTTTTTGAGCTCTTCCATGGCCCGAGACCATTGCATATTTATTTTGGAGGTTTTGGATGCAGAAGCCTTGACTTTCAGTTCTTCCTCTGATGGTATTCATTCCTTTCTCATTTGAAAGGATGGGAGAAAATATCTGTTCACCAAGAAAGTAGCCTGCTATAGTCTTATTTTTTTCCCCTTTTTTTGGGCATTTTCCCAGACAGTTACTGGACTTTTGAGTCCTTTGTCAAGAGGAGGGTACACTCTGGGACCTGTAAGTTCTCAGTTCCTCCAACATGGCATAATCAAGGGAGAGAAGTTTACTCCTCTCCTTGTCTGTGGTCTGATATGGAGCAACCACAAGCACTCTTCTAGCCAGCATCTGTGAGTAGGATTCCCTCTCCAGAGCCCCCACCAGTTCCACCAGGTCAGCTCTCCTCCTCATCCCAGGACTGCTACTCAGAATTGAGACCCAGATTGGCTGCTCAATTCCCTCAAGGTCTTTAAGCTGAGGCCTCCAGAAATGGCCACTGTCACTGAAGTGGCTGCTGCTGGCAGGTCCAGACTGCATTCCCTTCTCATCCAGGTGAAAGAGCTTTCTCACTGACCTTTGAAGCTGTCTTTGGCATTTGTGGGTTGAACAATCCTGGAACTACTGCCAGTGGTGGCCTGAAGCCTGCTCCAGTTCTGTCCCTACTGCACTGCAAGGCCCACGCTGGGCTGTGTGGCTCATGCTGGGCTGTGCTCCTCTCTGAGCCTGATGTGATAGACCTTTCCTATCAGCCTTCCAGACTGTCTTGGGCTGGAAATCTCTTTTACTCTGTTGTTTTGTGGCTTCTGCTGCTCTAGAATTTGTTTAGAGTCATTTTTTACAAGTATTTTATGGACTATGGGGGGAGCTTCTATAGGTCCTTTTTTTACTCTGCCATCTTGGCTTCTCCCACCTTCCTATTGAGTCTTATACTCTGTAGCTCTAAGCTCTTTGTTTTCTACCCAATTTGAACTGAAAATTAGGGATGCTGATAATCTTCAAAAAATACTTGCCACCTTACAATACTAATAAAAACTATTAATCAAATTTGTAAAGAATTGCTGTGTATGGGGTTGTGTTCTAGACAATGGAGAGTCAGTCCTTATGCTCGAAGATTTTGTAGTCTATTGGGTGAGACATGTACATATGTGTGTGTGTGTGTGTGTGTGTGTGTGTGTGTGTGTGTGTGTGTAAAAATAAATACTCAATTGATACAAAACAACTTTACGGAGAAAACACTAACATTTACATGGAGCCTAAAAAACTTTATATAGAAAGTGACTTTTGAGTTGAATCTTGAAGGAAACTAGATATTTTAAAGTTGAGGTTGGTATGGAAGTCATTCTAGGCATGGGCAACAGCTAGTGAAACATGGAATCTGGAGACAGTGTCATGTATGAAAGAAAGTATGAAATCTAATTGGGCTGGACTGCAGTGCATGTAGGGGAGTAATAAGGAAAAAAGCTAGAAAGATAGACTGGGGCCATGTTATAAGGATTTAAAATACCTAACAAAGGTATTTATACTTGATTCTTGAAGTAATAGGGAGTCTGTGGAGTTCACTGAGAATGGGAATGACATAGTTAGATCTGCACTTAAAGTCACTTTGACAGTCATGTGGAAAATGAATTGGAATGGGGAGAGATGAGGCAGGGACACCAATTAGGAGGTTATTACAAGACTCCACCAGCAGAAGTATTGGGATCCTGAACTAGGATAATGACTGCTGCGTGTGAAGAGGAAGGTGCAGACGTAAGGAATGTTGTGAAGGTAGAAGCAACAAGATTTGGCAAGTGATTAGATATGTAGGGCAAGTGAGAGTCAAGTCAATGAGCATTTATTAAAACACAAAGTTGAGCACCAGGGTTACAAACATGAGCAAAAAGAAATAGAGTCCCTGCCCTCAAGGAGTTTATAGTCTAGTGGAGGAAGACAATACACAAAACAGAGCTGACACAGGGCAGAGGTATAGATCCCCATATGAGGAGATGATGGGGAAATAGAGAGAATGAAATAAAGTTGATGTGGGCCCTTCTTCAACACAGAGTTTCCATAAGGAACTCAGAGCCAAGGATGATGCTGGAATTGTAAACCCAGGAAATTCAGAAGATGGGAAGGTCTGGGAGGATAATGAGTTCTGTTGTGTTAAGTTTAAGGTGTGTATGTGCATTCAGTTAGAAATGTCAAGATGTCACTTCCTAACTTCCAGGAAGCAGTTGGTGATGTGAGACTGTAACTTAGGACACAAAGCAGGAAATCAGACTTCTTCTAGCTTGGTTAGTAGGTCAGTTCTGTAGGAATAAACCTCGTCATTGGTTTTTTGTTTGTTTGTTTGTTTGTTTGTTCTTATAGTGGTGGAGAATTTGAGTTTCTTCCTGTATCTAACCATGTTTCACTACCAAGGCTCTGCTTCTGAAGTCTGACCAGAGAGCTCCCTCTTGTGGCAATGCCTTAAATTGGTCCTTAAATTGAGCGTCCTTACCCAGCAGACATATTGGTATAGGAGTTGTCTTGTGAATTCTTGTGACAGTTCCTTCCCCTCACTCATTGAGGTCTTTTCCCTAGGTTCCATAGGATTTAGAACTGGACCGCACCTTAAGGTCATCGATCCATTTGCTCCATTTATAGATGGAGAAACGGGTCTAGGGGAGAGTTAGTTATTTGCTCAAGGTAAAATCAATAGCTAAGTAGCAAAACCTGGGATACAAAACCCAGGTCATTTCTATTATCTGGGGCCCAGCAAACTGTGCCCAGTTTTGGAAGACTAGCTAAGAATGACTTTTTATACTTTTTAATTTAAAAATATTAAAAAGTCATTCTTAGCTCTTCAGGCAGTACAAAAACAGGTAGGAGCCGGATTTGATCCTCGAACCATAGTTTGTTAACCCTTGCTAGTAGGCCAAACTGTCCCTGTGTTCTCACAGGTAACACTTCTTGGCATACAGTTGTGGCTATAGTATATATGTCAAAACCCGAGCTTCTCAGCTGTGTCGATATGTGGCTTTCCTCAGTATTTATGGCATGGCATTGTAGCAATAGTACAAATTGTTTCTATCCTGAAAATAAAAATAAAACAAATAATAGGAGTGGTTAGAAAAGAACTCTAGACTGGATAACTGGATGCCTTCGTGAATCATCCATTTGAATCACAGAATCATAGTTCTAGAGCTTTTAAGGACCTCAGACCTTTCAATTTATAGGTAAGGAAACCTGAGACCTGAGCAAGGTTATCCAAACAGTTTTAGAGGTTGGAGTTGAACCCAGGTCCTCTGACTCCGAGGTCAATACCCATACTGCCTCCTCAGGCTGGCAGCTTGGCACTCTTAAATCCGGATCACTTGCAAGTCACGACATCACCTTCCTGATACCATGGTCCCCTTCAAGAACAAATGACAAACACCAACAACCTTTGCACTGTAATAGAATAATTAATCAATAAATTTTTATTAAGCAATTACAATTTACCAGAGACTGTATTGAGAAAGTCTTGCTCTCAAGGAAGTCACTGTATTTCCTTTTAGGAGCAGCCTGTGCACCCTGGGTTGGAGTACTGACCTGGCTTTACCATTTCATTGAATTGTGTGAGGTTAAGCAAAGGATAGAAACATCAAATGAGAAGAAATCTTGTGGGACATCTAGCTCCAGTCCTATCTATGATCACCTACAAAATCCTTGAAGTATGTACATTTGGCTTTTCTTTGGATCCTGTAGAGACAGAAAAAACTGCCTTCACCTTCAGTCTATTCCAGTTTACAAGATTGTTTTCCCTAACAATTGAGTCACTTAATACTTCAGTTTTACTTTATGGGGTGGGGAACCTGGCTTCTAGGTCCTTGGATGTGGCATTTTGACTGAGTCCAAGTTTTACGGAACAAATCCTTTTATTAAGGGGATTTGTTCTATGAAGTTTGGATTCAGACATACTTGAGGACCTAGAGGACTGCATGTGGCCTTGAGACCACAGGTTCCCCAGTCCTGCTTAGATGGAGTAAACTTTGAATATATATATTTTTTCATTGTTTGGAAGGCCAGTTTGGGGGAGGTTGTAAAGGGAAAAAATGTCATGGAAGGAATCACCATTTTCAAACTTTTAAAATACCTTCTACCACACAATGATGTGCAACTTATACCAAGCTTCATAATGTGAGTTCATTCTTTTCTTGTCCTTTTCCTACAGAATTCTTCAGTAGAATCGTCACGATATGGTTGGAGAAGGCTATGTTGGCAGAGCACATGGAAAAGACTAAGCCTTTTCTCCAAGGACCTGCCTTGCTGAATGTAGATTAGCCATTTGGTGATAAATTCTTTGGTCATGGTCACTCATGAAATAAAGAAAAATACAAACTGGCTTTCAGTCCAGTTCCCCAAAGCTCTCCACTTTATTCAGTGATGGTGACAGAGTAGTGACAGAAGAATGACCATATAAACATTACCTTAGTTATTGCTACCTTAAATATAAGATATGGTTGAACGCTAGGAAGAAGTGCAGAACTTAAGAGTCACAAGACCTGAGCTCTAATCTCAGCTCTGCTACTTAGTACTTGTATGGTCTTGAGTAAGTCATGTAATCACTCTGTGCCTCACTTTCCACATTTATTAATTGAGGGTGTTGCACTAGATCAAGGGTTTTTAACCATAAAGTGTTTGTGGACAGATTTCAAGGGGTCTGTGAATTTGGTTGGGGAAAGATTATGGTTTTTTTTGTTAACTTTTGGTTTACTTTGTAATCCAATGAATCTTATTTTATGCATTTAAAAACATCATTCAGAGAAGGAATCCATGTTTCACCTGCCTGCCAACAACGTCAATAACACAAAAAAAGACTGAGAACTGCTACATTAAATAATATAAAAGCTAGCATTGACATCATTCCTTAAGGTTAGCAAAGTGTTTCATACGTATTACCTCATTTTATCCTTACCACAATCTGGTGAGGTAAGGTACTATTATCCTTCTGGTTTTACAGAAGAAGAAACTGACGAGACAGCAGTTAAGTGATCACAGCTAATAAGTTCTTGGGCTAGATTTGAACCCAGGGCTTCGGTACTCAAAGTCCAGCACACTATCCAGTGACCTATTGTTGTTGGTGTTATTTGTTTTTCATTCTTGGAGAGGAATATAATTTCAGGAAGGTGATGTCATGACTTGCAAATGAATTTGGACTTAAGTGATGGAGAGCAAAGTCATCAGTCTTACTTTCTCCTCTAGAGTCTTATATAAATCCAGGGCCAGATACAAATCAGGACTGGAGATGGCCTGGGATGCAGTGGGAGACCTTGGCCTTTTTAAACTGAGGTGTTTCCCAGTTCTCAGTTTGTCCGAGGCAACACCCATTCAGTAATTAAGGCTAAGCAAGAAATGAGACAGAGAATAACCTCTTTTACAGAGTTGAACAAAATATCCGGGAGGAAAAGACCCTCAGGGTTTCTGGCCAGAACTGATCTAGTTTAGAAATCACTAGATTATCCCTAAAATTCTTTTCTGCTCAGGATCTGTGCTCCATTGACATACTACTAAAGGAGTTAACTCATATGAATTTTGATCTCTACAAATGAAATCTAGGAGATGAAAAGAAATTGCTGCTAAGTAGAAGGATGGCTCACAGGGTCTCCTTGGTGAAATAAACAAAGGAGTTGGTTTTATTACTCAACTAAAAGGAACCAGAAACATCATCTCATGAGTCACTTGGTCATCTCATACTGTAATATTCATAACAACCATTTGCAAAAAAAAAAAAAAAAAAAAAAAAAGGCTTCCTTGAAAATGCTGTAGCTTTTGTTACCATATCTTTTTTGGTGGTTAAATGACTAGCCCAGGGTCACACAATTAGTACATGTCTGAGGCCAAATTTGAACTCAGGTCCTCCTGACTCCAGGGCCACATAGCTCACCTGGCATCCTTTATACCTGCAATGAATTTCCCCTTTGATTTCTGCCTTTTAAATTTCCTATTTTCATTTCAGTGCTTAACTTAAAGACTATAACTATGTCTTCTATGCCATTAATGATCTCCCTCTACCCCCTCCCTTGCCCCAGCTGACAGTGAAGGTATAAACATAGGCAGGGATGAGATAAAACTATCTAACTTTCTTTATTTGCTAATGACATGATGGTTTGCTTAGAAAATTTGAGAGAATCAGCAATGGAACAGAGAACAGGCACAGCAAAATATCACAGAAATGACTTGTCCAGGGTCACACAGCTAGTAAGTGTTTGAGATCGGATTCTAACTCAGGTCCTCCTAACTCCAGGACTTTATGCACACTGCCACCTAGATGCCCCTCCCTTTTGCAAAGGATGAGGAAGCAGAGAAATGCTATGAAGAACTCTATAAAATACTCCAAATTAAAGTTCATTAATCAACAAGCATTTATTAATCTTATATTATGAGCCAGATGCAGAGCTTAGCACAGGCATGAAAAGAAAAGCAAAAACAGCCTACACACTCAAGGAGTTTATGTTCTGATGTTCTGATATATAAGCTAGAACATAGAGGATAAACAGAGGGAAAGTACCACTAGAAGAGATGTCACTGGTAACTTGGAGGTTAGGGGGGAGATGGGCAGAAAATCAGTATATGTTGTGATGAGAAGAAGTCCAACACAGTAGACAGGTAACTAGTCTTGAGTCAGGAAGATCTGCGTTTAAGTTTTGGCTATGTGACTTCTGTGCAAACCTTCATTTTAGAGATGAGGAAACTAAGGTCTGTAAGGGTGAAATTGACTGCTCTGGCATCACACAGACAGTGGCTGAGCCAACCCTAACATGTAGATCTCCCAGACACCCACCGGCCTGTCTATGTCTTTTGTAAAGGATGTTCAGAACTGAACACAGGATTCCTGAAATGCTCCAACCATGACAGAATATCATGTACCAATGAATTTCCACATTCTCGCTGTAGCCTAGAATGCCATGTATCTCCAAATGGCGTATTTTCTCCAAAGATTCATTTTCACATGAATCTATTCATGTCTAGTCCTGCCTTCTCCCTCCTATATTTGTGAAATTGGCTTTTTTTTAACCCAAGCATATAATTTTAAACTTATCCCTATTTAAATCTCACTTTTAAAAAACTGGAACCTTGTGAAAATCCTTTTGGGAGGTTTGTGAATCTTGACCATCATTCAATGTGCCAGCTAAGTCTTGAAACTTCCTGTCATCTATGGACTTAACAAGTACATCCTCTATGTGTCCATCTAAAGTCACTGATAAAATTGTTGAACATCACAGAGTAAAGTATCAATTCTTTGGGCATTCCACTCTAACTTCACATTGCCCCAGTGATAACTACTTTTTTGGGTCCAGTCATTCAAGTTCTAAAAACATTAACTAAACATTTAGACCTATCATTTCCCCAAACATAGCATGAGTCACTTTGTCAAATGCTTAATGTTATCTAAGCCTACTCCATCACTCTACAGTATAGTCTAAACCATTCTACTATTTTGAAAAAGGAAGTGAGAAAACTGGGGGATAGAGAAGGGGAAGGGACTTTAAAAAAAGTATATAGAATAAGACTAGTAGAGTGGGTGGGGAGAAGATAAGGGAGGGAATTTTAGAGGGGTGGGTAAAATATGGAACAAAAGGGTAAGGGGAAAGGATAAAGTAACAGGGATAGGGTAAAAAGAGAGGCTGAGAAGGAAAATAATGAGTTAAAATAACACAGAGGGAAATTCACAATTAATAAGTAGAACTTTATCAAATCTATAAGAACACACCATTCCTCAATTGATAAATGGTCAAAGGGTATGAACAGGCAGTTTCCAATAAAAAATCTGAACAATTTATAGTCATACAAGAAATATTCTAAATCATTATTGATTAGAGAAATGCAAATTAAAACAACCTTGAGATATTATTTTGCACCTACCAGATGGACTAAAATGATAGAAGGGGAAAGTGACAAATATTGGAGAGGTTGTAGAAACATTGTGACAGTAATTCATTATTGGAGGAAATGTGAACTGATCCAGCCACTTTGGAAAGCAATCTGGAATTATGCCCAAAGAGTTATTAAACTAATTATTTCCTTCAACCCAGCAATACCATTACTTGGTCAATTTTCAAAAGATGATTAAGGAAAAATGAAAAGAACCTGTATGTTCTAAAATGTACATAATTGATTAGCTTCATGTACAATCATCATTTTTATCATACTATGTTATTGTTTTATTCTATAAACTAAAATTAAATTAGAAAAACTAAAAGGAAATTAAGTTAATTTCTCATGACTTCTTGATGAAATCATGTCTGCTTCTAGTGATCACTTTTTCTACTTCTGAATTTTCAGGAGCTATCCCTTTCATAATGTATTCTAGAATTCTAATAACGAAGTCAAGCTCAGTGGCATATAGTTTTCAAGTGTGATTCTATTTTCTCTTTCCATTTTTTTCAAATTTCCAATATTTGCCCTTCTTTAGTAATAAAATCTGATACCTTCCTCATTTGTCATAGTTTTTCAAATGTTACTGACAGAGGTTCAATAGCATCATTGAGGTTTTTGTTGTTTGTTCTTTGTTTCCCCCCAGTCCTCTAGGTTTTATCTTCTCTGGGTTTATTGACTTGAGGGCAGGTAAATGTTGCCTGACCGTAGCCTCAATTATCTTGGGTTGCTACGCCTATTAACGACTTTTGTTGTATTTTTTTTCCAGTACAGAGACTGTTCTCTTTGGAAGATAAAAAGGAAGCAAGAGTCAATATACAAATCAATCTTTATTGAGCTCTGACTATATGCAAGATACCAAGGGAGATAAAGGAATATCTAATACCTGGTTCTTGACTCCCTTAAGGAATTTATAATTTACTAGAGGTGTGTAGAGATAAGACACCTTCTAATGACCAAAACTGAAGTACTATGTTATAGATTTTTTTTTAAAAAAAAGTACTATAGGAATTCAGAAGGAGAGATCTCCTCTGACTAGTATGACCAGGAAATATTTCATAAAGATAACATTTGAATTGAACACTGGAGAATGGATAAGATTTAATCTGGGAGATGTGAATGGGGTGGGGCAGAAGAAAACATTCCAGACAGAGGAAATAATAGAAGCAAAGGTTCACAAACACATTAAAAGGATAAGGAGCAGAAGAGTCTGGAACATACTGTTCCTGTAGGAAAATAATGAAAAATTAAGTTAGGGACTTACTGTAAAGACCTGGACTAGAAAGCTTGAGTTCCATTTAGTAGGTCATGGGCAAGCAATGAAGATTGAGCAAGAAAGGGAAAGGATCAACATAATGCTTTATGAAAATTAATTTAGTGTCAATGTGCAGATGAATTGGTGGGGAGAGTAGAGGTGTGAAGTAGACAGGACAGAATAGATAAAATTCACATGGGCAATTAGATGGCTCAGTAGATAGAGGTCTAGGCCTGGAGTCAAGAGGACGAGTTAAAATTTGACCTCAAACACTTACTAGCTGTGTGAACCTAGACAAGTCACTTAATCCTGTTTGCCTCAGTTTCCTCATGTGTAAAATGAGCTGGAGAAGGAAATGGCCAACCATTCCAGTATCTTTGCCAAGAAAACCCCCAAAGTCGGACCAATTGAAATGACAACAACAATGACATCACAATCTGACAAGAGGAAGGTAATTTTTAAGGACATAAAGGGCTCCCAGGACCAAAGCCACTGGTATACAAAACCTCCAGATGGGGAAAACTGGCTCTCTTCTCTGTGATTTACAGTCTTAGAGAAGTGCCTAGAGAACTGAAAGAATAAGTGCGTCCCCTGCACAAATATATATGTGAGCGTATATGAATTGATAGCCCCGTTTACCATCAAAGCCCTCCAAACCCAACCCACCCTTTTCCTTTCCAGTCTTCTTATACCTTATACTCTCCAACCCTCTACATGTACTGTAAGTCATTGACACTGTCCTTGGGGTTCTTTGAAAAAGGCACTCTGTTTCGGTCAGTCACTAAACATTTATTAAACTCCGAAGAGTTTAGTTAGAAAAAAAGAGTCAAAAGGCAATGTCCACCCTCAGGAAATACAGTCCCATGGATGGAAACAACAAGCAGACAAGAATGTACAGAGGAACCATATACGGGATAAATATGAAACGCATCTTGATTTGTGTTACTGGCATTACACTAAATGTTTGAACAAATGTTCACTGACTGACAGGTTGACTTGAGAGGTCACCTGTCCTTTCTCAGAGTACGTGTGAAACTCATGGAAAGGTCTCCATAGAATGTTTGCTATTGTTTTCAGGGGATAGATATATGTGGTATTTTGGTTTTTCTTTCTCTTCCTGCTACTCTACAAGTGTTTAACTGAGAGCAGGTTCAAATTCACATTAAGAAGCAAACAGCTTTAAAATACTATAGTTAAATTGGTCTTAAGGTGCATTTACAGCAGAAATACATTAGGGGGCTATCTAAGTCAGAATAAAGGCATGAAAGAGGTGGCTTCTGTTCTGAGTCTAAATAGAAAAATAGGGAAATAAAGACTTAGATTGCTTTTTTAAAATAACAAATTAAGTCTTTTAACATAGTGGATTGCAAACTACCAAAAAAAAGAGCCTAGTGTTATGTAAGGTAGAACAGTAGAATGGAGAGAGAATTAATGGATGTGCTCCTTCCTACCTACCTGTGCATGAGCCAAGTCATTTAATTTCTCAAGGCCTCAGTTTTATCATCTGTAAAACAGGAAAGTTCAACTAGATTAAAGTCCAGTACTAAACTGATAATTCTGTGAACTATGTTTTAATCCTGGCTCTGCCACTAATGGGGTGACGTTGGGTAACTTCATTTCCCTCACTTTTGTGGTTGTTTAGTCATTTCTTTGTGACCCCATTTGGGGTTTTCTTGGCAAAGATGCTGGAGTGGCTTGCCATTTCATCCTCCAGATCATTTTACAGATGGGGAAATTGAAGCAAACAGGGCTAAGTGACTTGCTCAGGGTGACACAGCTAGTATGTTCCTGAGGTCAGATTTGAACTAGGGAAGATGAGTTTTTCCTTACTCCAGGCCTAGCACTCTATCCACTTCACCACCTAAGTAAAGTGGAAATCATAATATTTACACTGAGGCAGGAGGTAGTAGAAGATAAAGAGAAGACTCTGATACATGATGGCAGAGAGGCCCTAGACAAGCCACAATCCCTCCAGGTCTTGTAAGACTATAAATTGCAAATTAATTGCTAGTGTGCATTGGTCAAAGCAGCTTCCACCACTGATGTCACTATGCCAGTAAAATTATAGACCTGGTAAAACATACATACACACACACATACATACCCTTACATCACCTTCCTTCCAGAGTAGTGTTTTCCCTGTAAATATATATGAGTAGCCAACCTTCTTAAAAGACAAATAGCGCTAGGAAGGATATAATTTTAACCTTTCTTTCCCATTTATGCTTTATAATAAATGTGTATCATGGGCTCTTTATTCCTTAAGAGCAAATAGTGGAATAGAAGTATGAAACCATTGGGCACCTAGCTTGATAAGGGGATACACAGGTGAGGACAAAGCGGGTTGGAAACACTAAAGACAAATAGTCTTGGGAATCCCCTACCTCAACATTATGTGTAAGTGATATCCCGGGATGTTTAATGAGGATTTTAAGCTGATTGGAGATTCAGACTATAAACCCTCTGGGGGCCTATGACTAGGAAATGTTAACCAATTAAAATATTTTAGATTAGTTGTTTGGAGCATAGGGCTACTAAAGTCCACAGGTTTGCTATTTCTCTACAAGGAATTGAACTCTTTTCCTTTCCAGATCATAGATGACCTTGATCCCTTAGCTACATGGTCTTTCCACAAGGGAGCATTTCTACTTCTAGAAAGCTAGAAAAGCTTTATTAACTCAACATCAATCCTGTTTTGTCTTCTCTCTCTCTAGAGTAGCATGTTACATCAGGCCTTCCAAGTGCTATTTAACAAACATCAATTAATCAAGAGGCATTCATTAAGTATTTTACTAAAGTACCCTATTACAGTTTAGAGACGACGAAAAGACAAAAGTGAAACAATATTTGTCTTCTAGGACAGAAATTAACAATCCAGATCACTATCTAGATTCTAAACAGTTTATAATGTAGACAGTCTTAAAAACAACTCCCTTACATGTTAGGGAAAGTGATTTTTAAAAAATCTGTATCTAGAATTGCAATCTAGTTGGAATAACAGATATTTTTTTTAAAAAGTATATACAAATATATGTAAATACACACACATATACATATGTGTGTGTGTAGTTATATTCAAAATGCACAAAAATAGATACAAGATAATTTTTAACTGGAAGGCCTTAGCAGATTGGGGGCTGGGGAAGGCCTCAGGTTGAAGGTTGGTGTCATTTGTATTGGGCCTTGAAAAAAGCAACTAGACATTCTGAAACATGGAGGTGAGTAGGGAGTGAGCTACAGCCATGCTGGGACAATGAGAGAGGAGAGATAAAATGCTGTGTATGAAGAGCAGAAAGTAGGTCAGTTGGCTGGACCTACCTAGTCTATGTGAAGAGAAATAATATATAGTAAGGATAGAAAGGAAGGGTGGGGTCATGTTTTAAAATACATGCTTTAAATACCAAAAGAGAAGAGTTTATATTTGATCCTAGGCATGGGCTCTCAAACATTTCTATGTTGTGGACCCCTTTGGCAGTATGGAAAACCTTATGGTCCTTTTCTCAGAATGTTTTAAAGGCATAAAATAAAATAATTCAGGTCATAAAGGAAGATAATTAAAAATAAATCAATTATTTTGAAACAGTAAGGAAAATATTTTTTAAAGTATATGGTTTAATTGAACATACATAATCTATATCAAATTGTTTACCATTTCAGGGAGGGAGGTGGCAAGAGAGGGAGAGAGAAATTTTGAAGCTTAATTCTTTTAAAAAAAATGAATGTCAAAAATTTTCTTCACATGTAATTGGGGAAAAAATTAAATATTTTTAAAAGCTCATGGTTAAGAATTCCTCTTCTAGCAATAATAGGGCAATACTATAAGTTATGTTAACTTAGGATGGTGTGGTGGAGAGACACTGACATGAATTCTAATTCTGAACTCTCTGGGTCAAGGTCACTGCAATTGTAAAGTCTGCCCTGGATTCTTATAGAATGAAATAAAGAGAGCACTGCAGATATTGAGGAATGCTCAGAGCCAAAACATAGAGCCTTTTATTTGTGGAACAGCCAGGAGGTCAGTAACACTGGATCAAAGAGTAGTTGGTGGGGAGTAAGGTATAATAAGAAGACTGGAAAGGAAGGGGTTCATTCTTTTTCTTCCTTTCTTTCTTTTCTTTCTTTCTTTCTTTCTTTCTTTCTTTCTTTCTTTCTTTCTTTCTTTCTTTCTTTCTTTCTTCCTTTCTTCCTTTCTTCCTTCCTTCCTTTCTTTTTCTTTCTTTCTTTCTTTCTTTCTTTCTTTCTTTCTTTCTTTCTTTCTTTCTTTCTTTCTTTCTTTCTTTCTTTCTTTCCTTCTTTCCTTCTTTCCTTCTCTCCTTCATTCTGTCCTTCCTTCCTTCCTTCCATTTTATAAGTTAACCTTCATCTATAATCTGATTGCTCTACAAAAAAGCCACATTCAACATATTGATTTTATTTAGTCTATGTGATCTGTAATAGCCTTCAGGATAGGCTGCCTTTTAATTTTGACAGGATTTTCTGGGGGAAAAATCCTCCATCAAGTTCATGAATAATATGTTAAAAGTATTTTTATGCCTTTGCTTACTCACTCTCCCCCCACTCCCCCAAGCTTTGGGAAAGCGATAGAACCAAAGTGATGAGAGTTTTTGAAGGAGAAAAAAAAAAGACAGACAAAATGGTCATTGGTATTAGACAAGCTGCTTTTGACTTTTGGTCTCTTTCTGTAGAAGGAACTTCAGTAGCAAGGCATGGGCAGGCTCACGGACAAGTGGGAACTGAGAAGTGATCAGAATACAGTGACCAATAGCCATAATATATAGAAAGGGAATAATATAGTCTTCCCAGAGTTGCTGAGGGCCAACATCATCCCATGCCTGAGGGTGCAGCTTCACTATTTATATGATTTTTTTCAATTCTAAGCCTGAACACCAACCAAAAAATAAACATTTAATATGCAAAGTAGAACTCCTCACGTTTTTATAGTATGTGAAACCACAAATCTCATTTCCATACAGTTTGCTTTATTTTTTAAGCACATAATAAATTTAACCCATTACTTGAAAAACAATCTTGCCAGTCTGTGTTTCCTTAAGAATTCCCTTCCGTACTCCTTTAAAAAATATTTCACTAGGGGTGGTAGTGGAGCCAAGACGGTGGCATAGAAACAGAGACCTGCTAGAGTTCTCTCCCCAAATCCCTCAAAAAACCTGTAAAAATGACTCTAAACAAATTCTAGAGCAACAGAAATCACAAAAGGTCAGACTGAAGCAAATTTCCAGCCCAAGACAATCTGGAAGATCAACAGGAAGGGTCTATCACACTTGGCTAGGAGCAGAGTACAGTTTGTTGTGGGCTGCACCACGCATGAACAGAGATGGAGCAGACCTTAGGGAACTAAATCACTAGTGGCTGCTATGGTTTCCTGACTTCTCAACCCACAAATGCCAAAAATAGCTTCAAAGGTCAGTGGGAAGAGTCTCTCCTCTGGCTGAGAGGGGAGTGTGGTCTGGCCACAGCCTCAGTCCTGGTCCCAGACACTACTGAAGCAGAGGCTACTTTTGGAGCCTTACACTTAACAAAGAGCTCAAAAGTCAAGTAATTGACTGGGAAAATGAGTAAATGAGGGAAAAAACAGACTATAGATTCTTACTTTCTCAGTGAAGAGGTATTTCCTACATTAATGGTGATGAGGAAAATCAAAACATACAACCAGAAGACAACAAAGCCAAAGCTCCTGCATCCAAAGCCTCCAAGAAAAATATCAATTGGTCTTAGACCATAGAAGAGTTCAAAAAGCATTTTGAAAATCAAGTAAGAAAGGTGAAGTAAAAATTGTTAAGACAAACGAGAGTGATGCAAGAAAATCATGAAAAATGAGTAAATAGCTTGCTAAAGGAAACCCCTCAAAATGCTGAAGAAAATAACACCTTTAAAATTAGACTAACCTAAATGGCAAAAAGAGACAAAAAAATCAATGAGGAGAAGAGTACTTTAAAAAGCAGAACAGGTCAAATGGAAAAAGAGGTCCAAAAGATCACTGAAGAAAATAGTTCCTTCAAAACTAGAATGGGGCAAATGGAAGCTAATGACTTTATGAAAAACCAAGAATTATAAAACAAAGCCAAAAGAATGAAAAAATAGAAGGCAATGTGAAGTATCTCATTGGAGAAACAAATAACCTAGAAAATAGATCCAGGAGAGATCATTTAAAAATTATTGGACTGCTTGAAAGCCATGATCAAAAAAAGAGCCTAGACATTTTTAAAGAAATCATCAAGGAAAAATGCCCAGATATTTTAGACTCAGAGGGTTAAATATAAATGGAAAGAATCCACCATTCATTTCCTGAAAACGATTCCAAAAGAAAAACTCCTCAGAATATTGTAGTCAGATTTCTGAGTTCCTAGGTCAAAGAGAAAATATTACAAGCAGACAGAAAGAAACAATTCAAGTATTGTGGAAACACAATCAGGATAACACAAGATTTAGAAGCGTCTTTACTAAGGGATCAGAGGGCTTAGAATATGTTATTCCTCAGGTCAAAGGAGATAGGATTAAAACCAAGAATTACCTACACAGCAAAACTGAGCATCATACTTCAGGGGAAAAAATGAAACTTCAATGGAATAGAGGACTTCCAAGTATTCTAGGTGAAAAGATCAGAGTGAATAGAAACTTTGACTTTCAAATACAAGAATCAAGAGAAGCATGAAAAGGTAAACAGGAAAGAGAAACCATAAGGGACTCATTAATGTTGAGCTGTTTGCATTCCTGCATGGAACAATGATATTTGTAACTCATGAGACCTTTCTCAGTATTAGGGTAGTTGGAAGGAATATGTACATGTGTATGTGTGAGTGTGTATGTATGAGTGTGTGTATGTATGTGTATATATGTGGAGAGAGACAGAGACAAAGGGCACAAGGTGAGCTGAATATGAAGGGATGATATCTAAAAAAGAAAATTAATTGTTGAGAGGAATATACTAGGAGAAGGGGAGAAGTAGAAAGTAGTAAATCATCTCACATAAAAGAGGCAAGAAAGATCTTTTACAATGGAGGGGAAACAGAGGAGGGTGAGAGGGAATAAGTGAGCCTTCCTTTCATCAGATTTGGCTTCAGGGGGGAATAACACACACCCAATTGGGTATGGAAGTTTATCTCACCCTACAGGAAAGCAGGGGGGAAGGGGATGAGAGAGGGGGGATAATAAAAAAGATAGCAGATTGGGGGAAGGGGTAATTGGAAGCAAACACTTGATAGAGGGACAAGTCAAAGGAGAGAATAGAATAAATGGAGCATGGGACAGGATGGAGGGAAATATAACTAGTCTTTCACAATGTGACTGTTATGGAAGTGTTTTGCATGACTACACATGTATAACCTATATCAAATTGCTTGCTTTCTCAATGTGGTTGAATGGGGAGGGGGAGAAGGGAGAGAATGTGGAACTCATAGATTTAAAAATGAATGTTAAAAATTGTTTCTGCATGCAACCAGGAAATAAGATATATAGGCAATGGGGCATAGAATTCTATCTTGCCCAGCAGGAAAATAGAAGGGAAGGGGATAGGGAGGAGGTGATAGAAGGAAGGGCAGATTGGAGGAAAGGGCACTCAGAATACATGCTGTCCTGGGATGGGGGAAGACAGGGAGAAAATTTGAAATTCAAAATTTCGTGGAAGTGAATGTTGAAAATTGTCTTTACATGAAATTGGAAAAAATAAAATACTATTAAATTTAAAAAGTGAAAAGTTTCTTCTGTTTTGGGGCATTGCCATCACTATGTTCTCCTCAAACCCCTCCTTCCATCTCCCCTCCCCCTTAAAAACACAGAGAAAAAGCATCAAGGAAACTTTTAAATAAATAAGCATAGTAAAACAAAACAATTTCACATAGTGGCCAAGGCCCATGTTGTAAGACTCCTCCTTTCCCTGTCAGGATGTGAGGAATATTCTTCATCATAGTTCCTCTAGAAATTCCATTGGTTGTTGCTTTGGTCAGAGTTCTTTCAGAGTTATTGTGGTTGTTGCTTTGACAGTTTTTATAATTATTGTTGTATAGCTTCTTCTGGTTCTGCTCACTTCACTCCGTACCAGTTTCTTCCTAGGATTTCCTGAAATTATCTCTTTCATCATTTCTTATAGAGCAATGACATTCATATACCACAGTTCATTTAGCAATTTCTTAATTGAGGGGGTACTCCCTTTGTTTCCAGATCTTTTCTTTTATCACACAGTTTCATTATTAAGGTAGAATCTGGCATCTAGGTGGTATAGAGGATAGAATACTGGTCTTGGAGTGAGGAGTTCAAATCCTGCCTCTGACACTTACTAGCTGTGTGATTCTGGGAAAGTCACTTAACATTTTTTAGCCTCAAAATCCTCATCTCTAAAATGGGGATAATTATAGTTGTAACAATCAAATGGGATGATATATGTAAAATGCTTTGTAAACTTTGATCTGCTATAGAATATGCTAAATAATAGTGTTTAAATGCAAGTTATCAGTATTATTATTACTGTTAGGGAAAGTGACTGTAGGACCAAAAAAGTACATTGACTTGTGCAGAGGGTCATCTTCTAGGGTGTCTTTTCTCATACAAAATCCCTACTTACCTTTTCTGACCTCACTTTGGCTCCAGTGTTTGGTGAGGCTGATGAATTTACTTATTGTCAGCTTGAGTGAATGGAAGTACAGGAAGTTAGATTTATAGGAGGGATGCTTTTGCATTGACATCCCTCATGTTGTTCCACCATTTTGGTTGTGTCTGACTCTCTGTGGCCTCATTTGGAATTTTCTTGGTAAAAATACTATAGTGGTTTGTCATTTTCTTCTCCAACTCATTTTACAGATAAAGAAACTGAGACAAACAAGGTGAAGTGGCTTGCCCAGGATCACATAGTTATCCCATGTCTGAGGCTGGATTTGAACTGAGGTCTTCCTAACTCCAGGTCTGGCACTCTATCCACTATGCCATTTAGCTTACTTGGCATCCTCATACTTGAAATGAACTCTGTCTTTACTTCTGCCCCTTAATTCCCTAAAAATTTTATTTCAATGCTTATCTCAAGCACCACTTTCTATTACCCATGTCTTCTATGCCTTTATTGATCCCTTCTTCCCTCATACCAACCCCCCCCCCAACTGACATTAAAAGTATAAACATAAGCAAGGAGGATATGAAACTATCCAACTATCTTTATTTGCTAATGAATTGATGGTTTGAAAGAGTCAGCAATGGACTAGAGAATAGGCACAGCAAAATATCAGAATAAAAAAAAGTAACCCCAGAAAATAACCACATTTCTATATAGCAATAAGAAAATTCAGGAAAAACATGGAAAACAGAAACTATGTTCAGGGTAATTATAAATATGCATAAAATATCTTAGAGTTGGTCTGAGTCATCATTTTGCCAAAAAGAGAAATTTGTCAGTCAAAGACAACACCCACTGAGATTATAAAGGAATCTATAGAGGCAAGATGGCATAGAGGATAGAGAGGTAGCCTCCACAGGCACAAAACCCTGGGTTCAGGTCCCATCTTGGACAGACACTGCGTCACCTGGGCAAATCACTTAACTTCTTAGTGAACCAGGTCAATCACTAAGACTACATGTTTCAGAGAAGGTGTCCTCCTACATTGTTGGTAAAAGGTAGTATTCCTCCCTAGAAGCTCCCTACGCAGGTAAAATCATAGATCCAATAAAAAAAAAATAGAGATGGATGGTGAAATTATTATGAACAGTAGCACATCACCTCATAAAATAAGGTAAATAAGCAGAGGGAAAAATAAAACCTTTAGAGGAAGTATGATGAAGCATGTTATCCATGTCCCACCAGAGTGGTATAGAAAGATTCTTACAAGATGGGCTATGATCACTTTTTGAATTTGTTTTGCTTGACTGCTTAGTTTTTGGGGTTTTTTGTAGCATGCATTTCTTTACTTTTTAAAATCTGAAAACACATGAAAAAGAGCATTTCCCTACATATAAGAAAACAGTTTCTATATGAAACTGTAACTCTTCATTTCATACTGCTTGCTTTTAAAAAAAGGTCTATGATAAATTCTACATTATTACTTTCAAAGCTGTCTTGTGTATCTGTTCTCATTTGTACATTTACAATGGACTTTTCTGAGCTACTATTTCTCTCTCTCTCTCTCTCTCTCTCTCTCTCTGCCTCTCTCTGTCTCTCTGTCTCTCTGTCTCTCTCTCTGTCTCTCTCTCTCTCTCTGTCTGTCTCTCTCTCTCTCTACTTTAACTCTCCTATCTTGCTCAGTGAATGTATACGTATATGTGTGGGAGGTGGGTCAAGGGAGGGTTGAATGAAAGTACAATCAATACTGGTTCACACCAGTGGAGATAAGGTTACCAGGGAAACTGAGTTTACTGAGGGAGAACCAGGTCTCAGTGAAAGCCAAAGATGGAAGGAGTGGGAAAGGAAAGAATTTATGTGCAAGCTAATCATTGACTATGGAGGAGATATTCCAAAAACCACAATGGAACAGGTGTGTAGCTTTAGAATAGAATGTTGGGCGGGTGGGTTTGAAGGGAAGGGGAACATGGATGTGGGATATATGAGATAGAGAACAGGAATTGAATGATATTAGTTAACAATCATTGGGATTGAGAGGGTATGGCCTTGTTGGACTTTGTTAATCATTCAGGAGGTAGTTCAGGTGGGTTATCAACATCCCTTAGAGATTTGGCCTTGGGATATCAAGGTGACTAATGTGGAGAGCTGCTGGAATTACAGCTTTGGGATTCCTATTTCCCAATTGCAATATAGCACATTCCCCTCTTCTATTCAATTTGGGGTCTTTATCATTGTAAATCTGTAATACTTGTTGAAGGCATATGTACAAATGATTTATTTCAATGAACTGTTCATTCAATTGCTTCTTACAGTCAGGAAAATAACCCTTTCTCAGCAACTTAGTTTTTCTTATGTAGACTGTGAAGTCAGTCTCTTATGAGTACTCTTTGAGGAGGCTCTGTATTACTGGGGACTTGATTTGGTTAATACAGTGTAATCTATGAACAGGGATATCAGAAGACCCATTTTTCTACAATGTCAAAGTCAATAACACTAAGCAATTTGTTGTGCAATAAAATTAAAAATTAATGTTGAGCTTTATCCTTAGTTTAGTATTCTTAGCCTCTTCGAACTCCCTTGTATTAGGGATCAAATCAGTATAGGGTAGCTAATTAAATCTCCCTAAAACTCACAACTGGTGATGAGATTGGTAGAAGGAATAACAATTAACCAAATGAAGAAAGAAAGAAAATTGCTGGGATCAGGAGTCTTTTTTTGATTAGTAGAAGAAACTCAGCTTTTCAGGATCTTCTCCAAGAAGAGTGTTTATACATTAATTAAGAGTGCTTATACATTAATGTATCTTTGAAAATGTGGCTAAAATTCCTCCCATAAACTGTATGTCATCAATCTGGTCTAGCTTCTCTTCCTGTCCTTATCTTTTATAGTTTTATTCCAACTTTTTTCTAGCTCACTGGGGACTGAGATGTTAAGAGCCAAAATGTGAAGGTTCCACCATTATTAATGATAAGCAAAGTGTGTTATAGTAAATTACAGGAAAAAGGATCAGAAATGCTTGGTTTTTTTTGGCCTGCTTATTGTCTTCCTTCCAATTTATCTATGAATATATTTTAGATCTTGTGTCAAGTTTTCAGCAGAGTGATTTGTGTTCCCATGTTCTTTGATGTTTTATGAGGCAATCCTGAATTTGGTCTTATACAATCCTCTTCCATAACATTTTAGAAATAAGTTTTTATGCCTGAAGTTATTTTGTCATTAGCTTCCACGTCTTTTTACTTAGCAAGAGGATGAAATATTTGCTGAGTGAAGGGGTTTCTGGTTCTTTGGGTTTCTTCTTTGTGGCGATTGCTTTACATTGTTTATACCTTTATAGGAAATAGTAATAGTCTATGTCAATGTCCTTTTTTTCGTCCATTTCCCATTTCTTTGGTATGAGAAATTTAGCTGATGTCTGGTTGGTGCTATTTAAATTACAAAGAATTACATCTTTTCCCTTTTATTTTTTCCTCAAATTTGTTAATTCTACCCTATCATCTATCTACATCTAGGTGTCAATTATGGTGAATAATGAATAAAGTGATTGTATTATTCGAATTCAATCTCTCTCTCTCTCCCCATCCATCCATTTGAACTACACATACAGTGGGCTAGAATCAATTGTCATATTTTACATAATTATAACTTCAAATAGTATGAATTTGAAAACACACTACAACTTCGCAGGATTCATTGTTCCCACTAATCAGGATCTAGCTATAGTTCTCTGACAGTACACTGCTAAATGATTGCTAAATTACTCCCATAGTAATTTATCATCCATGTGCTAAGGTATAGTAAATTTAATTTTCTCTGGTGCTAGTCAGTGCTTATTGTATTCAGGGCTTTCTGATTTTCTTCTTTTAATAAAGTGTCCATGATATACAGTGGTAAGACTTTTGAGGAGTCTACTAAATATTGGCCTCTTTTGCTTCTTAATCCTGAAAAACAAATTTAAATTATTCCCCCTTAACATTCTCTCATATTCATTTGAATTAGGGCCATTTACTACAGCAGTTTGTCTGAGAGCTCACTTTAACAGCACTACATTAAAATGAGGAATCTTGATTATTTTCTTCTTCCCTTTTTAATTCATATATTTAGTAGCAAAAGTCTCTCCAAAGGGGTGATTATATGGTAACTCCATATCTTCACTAAGAAAAGGAAAAGGAGAAGTCCAAATATATATGATTTAGGTATTCAAATTATATTTATTAAAATATATTCTATACAACCAACACCTCAGGAGGACTAGAGATAGAGGAAAACGTTTTAGTCCTCCCATTCTGCATCCACACTGTGAAGCTGGTATAGGTTTTGCAATCAAAACTAATCTAGTCAACAAGCTTTTATGCCTCCTAGAAGCAGTGAATGATGGGCTCATGACAATGAGATTGCCACTTGCATCATGCCACCATCATCAGTGTCTGTGCTTCTACCATGTCAAACTCTGATGACATCAAAGAAAAATTTTATGAAGACCTATTGATATTCATCAATACCCTGAAAGAGGACAAGCTTATAATTCTGGGAGACTTTAATGCAAGAGTAGGCACAGACTACCAGACATGGCAGAGAGTCTTTGGGAGGAGTGAAGTCAGAAACTGCAATGGTCACAGTACTGAAGACCTGTGCATCCCATGATCTCATCACCAGCATTGTCTTCTGTTTACCTTAACACAATAAAGTTTCATGGATGCACTCGTAACAAACATTGTCATGTAATAGATTGTCACTCTAAAGAAAAGAAACAGACAGGATGTGAAGATGGTGAAGGCGGTGTGGCATAGAACGCTGGACTCTCTTAGTCACTGCTGGCAAGATCCTTGCCAGAGTCCTCCTTGAAAGGCTGATTCTTCACCTGAAATATGGACATCTACCTGAGATACAGTGTGGCTTCAGAAAGGACCAAGAATGGTTGGCATGGTGTTTGCTGCCTGATAACTCCAGGAGAAATGCCAGGAGTAGAAGAGAGGTCTGTACACAACGTTTGTCAATCTGACCAAGGCCTTTGATACCTTCAGTTGTGAAGGCTTATGAAAAATTATGTCAAGATCTCACTGCCCAGAGAAGTTCATCAGTATTGTACGTCAATTTCAAGATCGCATGCTTGTCCACGTTCTGGATAATGGATGATACTTTGGTGCTTTCCCAGTCACCAATGTAGTGAAACAAGGCTGTGTACTTGCTCCCATGCTTTTTAGTATGATGTTTTTAGCAATGTTGTCAGACTCTTTTACTGAGGATGAACAGGCATTAAGGTCAGCTACCATACTTATGGTAAATTATTTAACTTGAAAAAGCTACAAACCATCACTAAAATGGAGGGAGAACTGGTGTATGGTTTTTTTGTTCACATATAATTGTGCACTCAATGCAACCTCTGTAGCTGAGATACAATGAAGTATGGACTGATTCTCTATTGCCTGTGCTAATTTTAGCCTAACAATCAACACCAAGAAAACAGAGGTTCCCCACCAGCCAGCACTGTACCATCCATATGAAGGACCATCTGTTATGTCAAATGGTGAAATTTTAAATTCTGTGGATGAGTTCACTTACTTTGGCTGTATCCTTTCCAAGAATGTACACATTGATAATGAGGTTGACACATACAATACCAGAGCTAGCAGGCTCCAAAGGAAAGTGTAGAAAAGACAAGGTATTACACTATCTACCTAACTGTAAGTCTACAGAGCCATTATGGTGACCTCATTGTTGTATGCCTATAAAACCTAGACAGTATATCAGTACCATGCCAGGAAACTGAACCACTTCCATTTGAATTGTCTTAGGAAGATTCTGAAGATTACCTGGCAAGATAAGGTACTGGATACTGACTTCTTTTCTCAAGCTAAATTGCCAAGCTTTCAAACTCTTCTGTAGAGACTGGACTGGCCACATTGTTTGAATGTCAAACATGTGATTGCTTGAAAGATTATTTTACAGAGAATTCACACAAGGCAAACACACTCACACGAAGGTCAGAAGAATCAGTACAAGGACAATCTCAAGGTCTCTCTGAAGAACTTTGGAATTGATTGCATGACATAGGAGATGTTGGCAAAGGACTGCTTCTCATAGCATGGCCACATCAAAGAAGGTGCTCTATGAGCAAAGCAGAATGGCAGTAGCTCAAAAGAAATGTGAGATGTACAAATTTAGAGATACCTTCACCTCAAATGTTCACATGGACTATTTGTGTTCAGCCTGTGGTAGAACATTCTGAATTCTTATTGGTCTGATCAGCCCCAGTTAGACACACTGTACCTTGACTTCAATAACAACCAATCATATACATGATGGATGCAAAGTAGACCCAATGTCACTTTAGAGGGAAAGCAATGACAAGTAGGGGGATCAGGGAAGGGTTACTGCATCAGTTGAATCTTAGAGTAAACTGGGGATTTTAAAAGGTGGAAGGAAGGAGAGAGAGAATTCCAAGTGTGGGGATTTGCCTGTGCAAAGACCCAGAGAGAGGAAATGGAGTTGTGTGTGAGGAATAAGCAAGTAGGTAAGTATGGCTCTACCATGTAATCCCTATGTACAGCAGAGTGGAGAACCTTACCCTTTCCTTTCAGTCAGTAGGTATTAAGCACATATTATGTTTCAGGCACTGTGTTAAGCTCTGAGGATACAAAGAAAGACAAAAATATAATCCCTGCCCTCAAGGAACTTATATTCTAATAGAGAAATTACATGCAAATAATGATGTACATTATATACATGTGTATAATATATATGTTTGTGCATACATATATATGTCTGTATATATACATACATATATGTGTGTGTGGAATTGAGAATGCCATGGATTTTAGGAGGCTGGATGGCTTGACTGAGAGAATGGTAATGTTAGAAAAGTTTGGGAAAGGGGAAGGATTGGCCAGGGTGGAGGAGAGATAATGAGTTCAACTTTGGACATGTTTGAGTTTGAAATATCTATGAGACACTCACTGTGAGTTGTTGAAAAGGTAATTAGTGATGCCAGACTAGAACTCAGAGGAGAGACTGGGACTTAGTATATAGATCTGGCAATCATCTGAATAGAGATGATTGAAATCATGGGAGCTGATGAGCTCATTGAGTAAGACAGAATGAATGGGAAAGCTAAGTTGGCCCAGGACATAATCTTAGGGGATACCTGTGCATAGTGAGCAAGACCTAGTTGAAGATATAGGAAAGAAGACTAAGAAAGATTAGTCAGAGAAGTAGGAGGAGAACCAGGATAGAATTGTGTCAGGAAAACCTAGGAAGAAGAGGATATACATGAGAATGTGATCAACATTATCAAAGGCTACAGGTAGATCAAGATGGACAAAGACTGAGAGAAGGCCATTAGATTTGGCAGTTAAGTTAGTGGAGTCGCAAATCAGAACAGCCATTTTGGAAAGTGATATACAATTATGCAAATGAACGTACCCAGATGTCTATATCTTTTGACCCAGAATTTCTACTATTAGGCTTATGCCACCAAAATGATCATGGATGAGAAAAAAGGCTCCAAAATATTTATAGCAGTACTTTTTTAGTAGCAAAGAATTGGAAGCAAAGTAGATGCCCATTGATTCAGGAATGATTAAACAAATTGTGGTAATGAATGTAATATTACTGCGCTAAAAGAAACTATGAATACAGAGAAGGATAAAAAGATTTATACAAACTGATGCAGAGTAAAGTCAGCAGATGAATAAAATAATACACACAATGACAACGAAAATGTAAATGTAAAAACCAATCAAAAGTGAATGTTATAAAATTACAAAGAGCAAGCCTGGCTTCAAAGAAGAGAGGAGAAGAATTCCCCTCCTCCCTCCTTTGCAGAGGTGGGAGGTATACAGATGTGATACATTGAACACTTTGTAGAATTTTTGAATGCATGGATAAGTTTCACTAATTTTTCTCTTTTTCCTCTTTTTCTTTCTTTGAAAAATATTGTTTGTTATATGGATGGTTCTCCAGGAGAGGGTAGGAGGAAAGATATTGGGAAAAATTTTTGGTCATGTATAAAACAAAAATATCAATAAATATTTTTGAGAAGAGATACTTGATAAATTGGATCAAATGGTTTCATTTGAATGGTGAAGTTAGAAGCTAGATTTCAGAGGGATTACAAAAGAGCAACAGGAGAGGAGATGGATGTGCCAACTGTAGATGACTTTCTCAAGGAGAAAGAATGAAGAGGAAGATAGAGATAGGATGGATGCCAGCTAGGAGAGAAAGTTGGATTAAAGAAGAAATGGTTTTTATGTTTTTCATGTGCATATTTGTAGGTAGCAAGAAAGCAATCAGTAAGTGTGGAGAGATTAAAGATCAGAGAGGGAGTAGGGATGAAAAAGGGGGCAATCTTCTGGAGAAGACTACATGGAATGGTGGTATCAAGGGTTCAGATAGACAGGATTTTCCTTAGCAAGCAGAAAGTCTACTTGTTCTTGTGAGACAGGCAGATAATGAGCAAAGATGGCTAGATGAGATGGGAGGAAGGGATGAATGGGAACTCGACCTTTTTTTTTTTTTTTTTTGATAAACTATGAGGTGAGGTCCTCTGCTTTGAGCAGAGGGAGGAATGTGTACTTTGGGGGCTTGAAGAGAGATGAAAATATTTGAAATGACTGCTATGGTAAGTGGGATAATAAACTGATTAGGAAGGTATAAAAGTGCTTACCTATATCACACTTTTCAATCTTCTATGATTATTTAATCTAGTCCTTGAGGACCTTCTTTTCAAGGTTTAAAACTTGAAATCATTTAGGTTTCTCTCTTCTGACTTCAACTTCTCCATATCACATTGAAAACATTGAACTTCAGACTATTTGAGGATGATTTGATATATACCTGCCATTGACTAGCTATTTCCTTTGGTTTTATTCATTCTATGTCCCTGTTAAAATATAATCATTGCTTTTTTCCTGCCAAAACTCTGGGGACCTCTGGCCTCGGAGAATGATCAATGGAAAAAATGTTCCCAGTTTTGGAACAGAATTAACCTGAAGTGTATCAGTAGCAATTAGTCAATTTCATTTTGGGGATAGAACACTGAGATACCTTGAAAAGTTATTTAGCCTCATCTGATCTCATTTCCTTATCTATGAAATGAAAAAAGGAGGCTATTTTTTGCAGCTCCCAACTTTTTCTGAATCTGTGACTCTAATGTCTCCCTGGATATTTCTACCACTACTTTCTCCTCATCCCCTTCCCGCCAGAATTTGAACTCTACCTCCAGGACCCTGGATTCTTACAGATGAATATGTGGCTCATCTTGCTTGTGACCAGGCTACCACACCAAATCTCAGCAATTTCTAAACCATGTCATTGTGTGCAGAAATTCCCCAACCCCCCAACATTTCTAGTTTCTATTTATGTCTTCTCCCATTAGAATACAAGTTCTTTGAGAACAAAGATTGTCTTACTTGTATTTGGATTACCAACACAGGGCAGTTGAAGCTAGAGCATATATTAAGTCCATGGTAAGTGCTTAATAAATGTTCTTTTCATTCATTCATAATAAGGTAAAGGGTATTGCTACTGTAGTAAATCCTTGCTTTAATGTTTTTGGCTCTCAGGAACAGGATGGTCCCTCGCTGTTCTTTCTAATAGGAGGTAAAAAGCAATTCTGGGAATTGTCCAAGATCCTTAGAGAAAGGATAAGAGTTAAGAGGAATCAAAGCACTCTGGCTCTTCTTGAGGTTCTCCAAAGAGTAATATAAACAGTTGGCCCTAAGACTTTAACACTCTTGAAAGAAAAATGAGATCCCAGAAGTCTCCAGCTGTCTTCACTCTTTCTGTGGCAGCTGTTGAATGGGTGGGTGTTGAAGTGTTCTATCTTGTATTGAACCAATATGACTTGACTTTTCTGTCTACTCTGGGATTGGTGCCAATAATTTCAAACTTTTTCTTTGGTAGATTCATTTTTTCTTCTAATTTGTCAGGATTACTTGTTATCTGTTAGGAACCTCATATTTAAAAAAAGTATTAAAGGCAGATTTGTTTATTATGCAAGATTGATTTTTACTTTTGAATTTGGAAATAATGGTAGTGGTACTAACCACTTCACATTCCTATAGCACTTTAATGTTTACAAAACACTATGCTCACAGAAAAGGCTGTGAGGCAAGACAAAGTAGTTTGAATATTATTATCCACATTTCACGGATGAGGAACCCGAGGTTCAAAGGGTAAGTGACTGGAAAGTGGCCCTTTCCCAGTGCTATGAATTATCATGGTTTGGTCCCCAGCTTCCCTGAGGACTCAGTTGTTCTGCAGCAGAAGTGATTGTCCTAGCTGCAGAGCAATTGGGAAAATATGTCTTCAGTATAAAGAGATGTTTTGTGTGCAGAAATAGAATATTGGGGAACAGAAAGTATGAAAAACCCTGACAGAATGGCAGAGACTCTGCATTCCCCTGGCTTTCCCCTTCCTTGTTTGTGTTTCTACAAAGCTTAGGCAACCAACCCACTCCTGGCTTTGGACAGAGATCCATTCCTTCCTTTCCCGTGGAAGGGCATAGTCCCCTGGAGATAAAAGGATCTGGATGTACGATCCTTCCCTGCTTTAGGGAGGGAAGTCTGCTTATTTCTAAAATGATTTAATCCTGACTTTAGGAATGACCACAGGGGATATTGCCCAGGCAGACACAGTGATTACTGCTTGGGTGCCTTTCTCTAAGTCATTTTTATCACAATCTGCTCCAGGCCAGGGTTTTCTGAATTTGATGAACATGTGACCTGGGATAGAATCAAAATTCTATATTATTATTTTGATTTTATCTATAAACACAGTCAATTCCTGCCCAATGTGGAGTGGGGATTTAGAATGAAAGGGGATATAAGCTCTACAAGGCCAACTGGACCAGGGTGGAGGGTTTCAATTTTCTTCCCCTGTGGGTGGGTGGGTTCCCCCTTCCCCAAATGCTGTTGACATGGCTTAACTGTTTTATTCTTGTGCTCTCTCTACAAACAATCCCAGAAACTTGCCAGCTTAAAAAGAGGCAGATGTTGCTTCTGTAAGTGCTAATTCTTGGTTAATGAAGAACGAGAAACAGGTGGGAAGTACAAGGAGAAGTGGGGAGAGAAGAGGAGAGAGAAGAGGAGGGAGGAAGAAAGACAGAGAAAGAGATGGGGATGGGGGAGAAGAGATAGGAGGGAGAAGGGAAAGAAAGGAAAGAGGAAAGGGAGAAGGGAAAAGGGGAGGGAAACAGGGTGAGAGAGGGAGGGAGGGAGACAGAGAGAGAGACAGTCACAGAAAGACACACACACACACACACACACACACACACAGAGAACAAACATGAACACAATGAACACAACCTGGAGACTTCTGGCAAAACTATCCGATTTGATTTTTAGGGAGTGGAGATATCTATTGAAGGGTGATGTGGCATACAATTGGAACAACTTATCCTCTGGGATCCTTCCTGCCCAATTAGCTTCTCTGGGTCTCAGTTTCCTCATCTATAAAATGAGGGGAGTTGGACTAGATTATTACTAATGGTCCTTCTAGCCTTAGCATTCTATTAATGTCTAGTTCTTATATCTGTGTAGTACTTGTCACCTCTAAAGCGAAAGCTGCTTATAGGCAGAGATGGATAAAATTATGGAAATAAAAGACATCAGTGGGTGATATCTATCCTGCTGGATGAGATTATTGAAGGAAAGAATGAGAAATAAGTTTCTGGTTACTTATATTTTATTTGGATGATAATCTGTCAATGTGAATGTTGACAATATTCCCATCAAACATAAGCTCGTTGAGTGCAAGGAGAGTTTCATTTTTGGTTTGTCTCCCTAGCACTTAGCACACTGCCTGGCAAATAGTAATGGCTTAATGTTGGATTGGAATATTTCAGTTCTAAGATTCGATACCTTGGTATTTTGTTAGATCTTGATCTTTGGCAAACGTGTCATGGAGATCCAACCCTATCACTTCATCCTAGCTTCTGATGAGTTTTCATGGAAATGAACTTAATAAATTGTACCCCTCAGGCAAGTATCCTCCACCTACTAACCTCCCTCCCAGCTTCCCACTCCCACCCCAGTCTCTACCCCATTGAGGAGGGCTGAAAGGCACTTAATCAGAGAACTTACAAAGTTAGATCTTGTTTAAAGTTCACATCCTGGAGTAAATCACTGAGCATGACCAGGACCAGTTATTTTGCATTTAGTAGGAGGTGCTTTTAGATCAGTAGAAATGCATTTAGGGAGCTAGTTGTAAAGGCCAAATGATTGCTGAGATGTTTTGCTTTTACCCTGGTTAAGTTGCTACTAAACATTATTTCTATATTTTTGTACCTATGAAAGATGTTTTAGAACAACCATTAGGTCTTTCTGCTACTTGCTAACTTTTTTAAGGTGAAGAAAAAACAGAATTGGTCCTTTACTTCTATCAGGGAGTTTAATGGAGATTGGTATAGTGAAGAGGGCCCTCGATTTGTCTTCAGGAAAGACCTGTATTAAAAACCCCAAGATCCTTACTAGATACATGATCTTTTACTGATAAGCCTCAATTTATCAACACATATTGATAAGCCTCAATTTCTTTATCTCTAAAGTGGGGATATTATTTACCCATAGGGTTTTTTTTTTGAAAAAAGTGCTTTGCAAACGTTAAAATGCTACATAAATGAGTTATTATTGTTAAATTTTCAGCACGAGAGACTATAGATTTCTGTATGATTTTTTTTTAATGAAAAGTCAGGAAAATATATGGGGTGCCTGAATTGGGGAAAAAGGAGTGAAAAGATTTGTCTGGAAGACTTTTCAAAGCCCTTTTCAACCCAGCAGGAGATACAGAAATGTTAAAAGTCTTTTGACTTGCTTTGCCAAGTTTAGAACTCATAGCCCCAGGGATTTTAATTGGCTTTCCAAACTCATATGGCATCAGCTTTAGAGTTCTTACTTGCAGGCATTTGACCTGTCAAAAAAACCCCAAAATACCCCCAGCTCAGAACTGACAGCCCTCCTGCTGCCAATGTGCCAATAGGTGTTCTTTTTTTCCCTCCCTAATCTTTGGTTTGGTAATGACTTCCTGTCTCCACATTAAAACATCCTAAAATTCTCTTTGAGAACCTACAATGAATGTCCTTTTCAGCTCAGTCTGATACATAATCTATGATTTGTCACTTTCAACGTTTATGGTCTAGGAGCAGAGGCAAAAGAGAGAATGTTGGTGAATATATTCATTGGCAGTGACTTGGAGGTTATTGTGACCACTGGAAAAGCTTTGTACTTGGAATCTCACAGCCAAAATTATAAAGAAGCAGCTGCTATCCTTTCAGAAGCGTGCCTCCCTTCTTCCTTTCTCCTTGGAAACGGTTTTCTAGTTTGATGAGAGTAGTTGCAGCAATATAATACCCCAGTGTGAGCCAGTGTCCTTGAGAGGGGCTTAGCACTCTCTTACTTAAAATTTACCTACTTTTTCTTTTATCAAAACTAGACTGGCTTTTATGTCCTTTGTTGTCACCTGTCTTGGGAAGTTGACTCCCTTTTCCTCTGCCCTATTTCTAACCTTCCCTTCTATACAGTACCAGGAAATGGTAAGTTAAAAAAAAAATCAATAATAAACTTCAAGCAATTCCTATCATCTCAGTTCTCAAAGGGATGTGTTTATAGCTGATTTCACCAATAGGATTTACTGGAAGCTTTGTTCCCTCCAAAGCTAGCAAAAATGTTAAGGCAGGAAGCAATTCAGAAGTGTTGCAAATAGTTATGAAAGTATAGGCCTGGAACATAGAGATTCAACTGATTTGCATTAACTTAAATAGGGTTATCAGCCCTTCCAAAACTTGACTTTAAGGACATAGACTTAGAGCTACAAGGGATTGTCTAATACATTCTTCCCATTCTACAAACTGGGGAAACTAAGACCCCAAAAAGATAAGTGACTTGCTCAAGTTCCCCATCACAAGATAGTAAATGGCACAGCTATAATTCAAATTTGGGTCTTGTGACTCAGCTGCACCACTTTGTCTTTTTGATGGGTTTCAAAGGGCTCTGATGGAAATAAGTTCAAGGAAGTATAATCCCCCTGTGTCTGCTAAAAACTTGTCTGACTACTATTTTCACCTAATTTTTTGTGTGTTTTTCTTTTCCTTTTGGTCTGTTTCTTCTTTCACAATTGTGACTAATACAGAAATATGTTTTTATGATTGCATATATATATATAACCTATATCAAATTGTTTGCCATTTTAGGAAGAAGAGAGAGAAGGAGAAAAATGTGGAATTCAAAATTATGTAAAAATGAATGCTAAAAATTGTCTTTACATATAATTGGGAAAATAAGATAATATTAAAAATTTAAAAAAAATAAAAACGTGTCTAACTGGTACAGCAAAGAACTGGAGACAGCAAAATTGGAGATATGAAAATTCCAGATTTGTAAAAAAGTTTAACTGTAAGCAGTCCTTCAATTTAAGAAAGAAATTATCATTATATAATTTGAGCTACAACTTTCTCCTAATGAAGGTATTAAAATTAAATTTAAACACAGATTTTTCCATTAAACAGTAACATTAATCTGGAAACGCTGAGAGAATGAACAAATCATTCTGCTAACAGATATCCATAAGACGTCTTAACCTTAAGACCTCTGGCTCTAGAAAAATTGGACCACAGGAACCATTGACATGCCCTACTCAATCACCTTCTACACAAGGTGCTGAAACTTCCTAGGATTTCTCAGTCATCCTTATGAGTAGCTATTGCACAATTATAGAAATGTTTTTCTTTTCTTTTTTAGTTCTTTCATTTGCTTCCTGAGTGACAGGCTATCAGTTAAACACTCCTGGGGACTTTTGATGAGGCACAAACCAGGCAACCTTATGCCAAGGCAGACAATCCTTCAGGAAAGAGCCCCGATGCATGCCAAGCCCATCTCTAGCCATTGCTCTTGGTGCTGACCTCTCTTCTCATTTCTATTTTCTGTTCCACTCATCTCAGCTCTAGGAATGTCATTCATTCAATGTGAGGTTTAAGTCAAGGTTTCAGGGGAAAATGAATTTCTTAAGCCATTCAATTTTTAATGGAGTTTTCAGGAAGCAATTTTTGGAGACTAATTCAAAGTGAAACTCCACAGTAAAGTCTTACTCTGAGGCCATGGTCTGGAGAGGAATTTGTTTCTCAAAGGTTATGCCACAAAGAATACTGAGAGGTTCTGTCAAGTTAGACAAGACTTCAGGTAGGGGTTTACCATTTGACTGTGCCATTGGATAATCAGGGAACTGTTCCATCTAATTTCAAAGTGGCTCATCACTAGTAGGTGCTACTTTGGGAGGGAGGAGAATATAGCAACCTCTGAAGATCATCTACTAAGGTGCATATTATATTAGCTGTAATATGTCCCCGAAGAGGGAATAACATGATATTGAAATAATTAATTCTCAAAGTATTCATTAAAAATGAAACACAAAACTTTACTGGTTTTTCATATTTGTGCTGTTTGTCCATATTGATCAGATTTGGACTGATATTTTCACTCAGAGCAAAAGCAGAGATGAAAATGGGGAAGGGGGTAACAGTACAGAGGACAATCCAATTATAGATACAATTGTGCTAGAATGTGGGGGGTTTCCATATCCCAAAGAGTCTTTTGCCTGCAGGATCAGAAAAGCAGACCTTTCAGAGGGATATCATGGTAAAGGGGTCCCTAGATGGTGGTAGGAAGTGGAGGTAGGGAGTACTTGTCTGGATGGTAGTTCCTTGAGACAAACTTTCAATCAGTGCACCTTCATTACAACTCTGGATTTGGACATTGAGTAACATCACTTTTTTACTCAGTTGCAGATACATGAGAATTTGAGCTACTCTTAACTCTAGGTAATTGTTAGCGATTAATGAGTCCCATCCTAAGTCATTCAGGGAAAGGAATACAAGTTCTACAACACAAGAAGAAATGTTGTTCTTGAGACTGTGTTCTTCATGATAGATCAATGTAAAGTGCAAAACCCAGAAATAATCAAAGGAGCTAATTTCATAGTCTTTAAGATTAAACCAATATATTAATTTTAATCAGCACCAATCCAACTGAATCTACCATCCTCCTTCCACTCAATTCAAAGTTGTTTAAGTGTTTTCTCTTGTGGCTTTTGCTTCCTTGGATAGGAAAGGAAGAAGAAAATAAACATTTATATAGTACCTACTATGTATCAGGGACTGTATTAAGCACTTTGCAAATGTTATGCCATTTGATCCTCACAACAATTCTGGGAAGTTGGAGCTATTATCATCCCCGTTTTATAGTAGAGGACACTGAGGAGGACAGAAGTTAAGTGACTTGCCCAGGTTCATACAGCTAGGAAGGCTGAGGCTGAATTTGAATTCAGGTATTCCTAACTCCAGGCCCAGCATTGTAGCTATTGTGTTAGCTGCCCTAGTTGGTTGCGTATTACTTGATTGGTGAACTCTGAAACCAAGCCTGTTGACAGCCTACTGACATGGCTCCTGTAGTTTAATTCAATCAGCATTCATAGACATCTTTTAAACCTCACTAAGATAATTTATAGCAGGGCATCCCTAGATGACTCTGAGATGAAGCACTTGGAGGTCAGGGGGACAATTTGAGCTGGCAGCAAAATGACACTATGCTTTTAAGATTTAAAGACGGCTTTACATAAATTATCTCAATTTATCCTCATGTTAACTCTACAAGGTAGGAAACTACAGGTATTAATTTCCATATTTTACAGAGGAGGAAACTGAGGCTTAAAGAACCTAAGCAACTTGCAGCTAGAAGGTACAATGAAAAGGTTGCTGGGTCTTTAGTCAGAGCATCTGAGTTCAAATCTCAGGTTTTTCTCCCACCATGTGACTCTGGGAAAGTCATTTCACCTTTCTAAGACTCAGTTTTCTCATCTGCAAAATATAAGGGTCAGACTACCTCTTGAGAGGCAGGTGTCTTCTGACTTGGTTTCATTATTCTAGGAGCTTTTTGGTTAGTGCTTGATAAAGCACTGACATAAGAGCCCAGGAAGACCCTGTCCATCTACTTATCAGAGAATCAGTGTGTCATCTTAAACAAGGCCACCCATATAACAACTTTTGCCTAATGGTGTGTGTGTGTGTGTGTGTGTGTGTGTATGTATATGTGTGTGTGTGTGTGTGTGTGTGTGTATGTGTGTGTGTGTGTAAGGCTGATCATGGAAGAAGAGATAGTTGGGAGTATTGTTGCATAAATGAGAGTTAAGATGAAGCATCAGAGCCAATCTACTAGATCCATAGCCCTATATAGACACAATCTCACAGTAGCAGCCCTGACTTGATGCTCTTATCAGTTGGAGACTTGGCAGCTCTGAAATATAGGGTTGAGCAGAGTGAATTGGCCATGCAAAGTTGCTGTTATGAGATGTTATGTCAAGATGATAGTGGGATTTGCCATTCTGCCTACTCTCCTTCTTCTATTTTCCCTATATTCATCACCTAAGAAATTCTTTCTTTTTTTTTACCTCTGACCTTCTGAATTTCAATGATGTGTGTAGGCTTGCAGATGATGGCAGGAAGCATCACTTTCTTTCTAAGGCTGAAACCTTTAAAAAATGGCCACATGCAGGAAAAAAAGCAATTGACCAAGACTAGAAAGTTCAGGAATATAGTCTCTTGAATATTTATTGTCATCTCCAAAAAATAAAATCCAATGAACAAGACATTTTGTTCTACAGAATTCACAAACAAACTGAATATCCAATGTAGCACACACGGTTTTTACAGAACTAATTTCAACAAAGAATTAAAACTCCACATGTGAAGAAATCTCATTGATTTACATCCAGACAAGAATTCCTGTGGACATAAGAAGAGCCATGACATCTGCTACTCAGCAGTGTGCTTAAACTCACAATTTAAAATCACAATCACTATATGGCAGTAGTAAGAGTTGGATCACAACCACCACACATGTATTAGAAGTGAGTAGTATAATATTTTCTTAAAAACAATTCAGAAAAATCCATCTTTGACAAGAAACTGAAAGATCTGCAAAAGGATCCATTTGGTCTTAGCCTATCTCATTTCCCCATTTCATAGTCATACAGCATTATAGCCAAATAATGGATATTATAATCTGCTTGTCTAAGTGATATTACCCTGGATTTCTTAGATAATTACATTAGCAAGAGAGGAAAGTCATTTGTGTTCATGCTTAAAGATGCGTTTGGCAGCAATCCGCATTTTTTGCCAGATATTGGGCCTATCATGTAGACTCAAATGACAAGATTTCCTTCCTATTGAATTTACTGGGTCAACAGAGACAGCTAAACTGGATAGACAATTCAGGGACTCTTTAGAAAGCCAACTGGATCACTTCTGCTATGACTGTAAGACTTTTCTCACTTCTCCTACTTAGAACACTTCTCTCTTCTATCTCCCTAACTACTTCCACTCATTCAACACTTGGATCATCCTGCTGTCTGCATGAAGCCTTCCCTGACTATTCTATCCCTAACAAACTCCCCACTGCCTACAGCACTCATGGTTTGTCCTAGCTACTATTTTGTATTGTGTGTTAAGTGTCATGTAGCCACAATTCTCGTCTTTCCAACTTGATTGTAAATTTGATGTGCCAGACCTTATTCTGTACTTTGCTTCTCCCTACAAGTACAGTGTTGAACAAGTATTGGGTGCTGAATAAATTCATGTAGCCTATTAAGTTCCTTGTCTGCATCTTTAAAATAATACCTTCTCTATTCCTAAGATTCTCCACTTCCCCTCTCTTTTTGTTTGCAGGGGGTGGGGTATAAGTTTCCTATTATCTCTTGCTTTGTATACATCTACTTTATGCAGTGAAGCTGAAGACTAGGCACAAAATGCAAGGAACCATTTCACATTGCTTTGGGTAATCCTCAGGATTGGCCAACATGGTTTAATGTGATTTGGTGCCTTTAGATTCCCATTTTATGACATGTCAGGGAAAATACAAGGTGTGATTGTTTAGAGATGCCTGTGGATCAAAGGAGAAACAACTTATCCTGCAATAATTTTAGTGTATCACAGAAAATTTACTGTTGCTCTGAAGCGTATAGGATATCATTTTGGGGTGAGGGGGGGTCTAGATCTGCAATTTTACCCATGTGAAAAACTCCTAGTGTGGAAACTCACTCCATGGGTACAGAATAGCCATTCATCCTCAACTTTTAGTCTTAGGCCACTGAGATGCAGTGACTTGCCCACAGCCACCCAGTTAGCGTGTATCAGAAGTAAGACTTGAACTCAGGTCTTCCTGACCCTGAGACTAATCTATTTTCTATCCACACCAAACTGCCTTTAATGGGACTTTCTCTGTTGACTAGTAGAAGTATTGCATAATGTTCTAATGACTTATTTATTTCTTAGGACCAAAGTAGCATGGGGAAATAAGAGTTTAAGGGTTGGTCTACTTTGAATCTGTACTCCAGACAGCTAAATTATAGTCAATTTATCATTCTGTAAGTAAATTATTTGCAAACAGAGTGCCCTTTTCTGCTCTTTAATGAAACTCCAGGCCAAAATCTGAGAAATTAGCAAAGATATGGAGAATAGAAGATGAATGTTTGAGTAGGGACTGTGGTTACTGACTACCTTCCAAAATGATTTAAAGATTCTTTGAGTTTCAATTTTCATTAGTGTGGACAATGAAAAATTGATAGTAATTATACCCCATACCATCTAAGAAAATGCTCTGTCCAAGGTTCCTAGGGTTTCTGTATATGGGGCAAGGAATACCTGACATTATTGAATAATTGTAACAGTAAAAATTCTTAAGAGACAAACTATGTCATCAGTCATTCAAGAGACCAAGTTTCTCCCTCCCTGAAGAGCAATATTTAATTTTTCCTGGGTCACTGGATTTAGCATTTATCAATAATTGGCATCATCCAACCAGAAACTAAAGGAAAATACCTTCAAAATTATTATCCTTTTCCTGCCTACCCCCTCCAAAAAAACCCCTACGCAACAAAAACAGCATTCTATTGTCATTTTGTTTGGAAAAGAACACCCACAAAGGTAAAAGATAAAACTGATGTGCACATGGGAAAGTTTTGCCTTCTATAGGAAAAATAGTTGAGGTTAGGCATGGAAGAGTCTCAAGCAACACCAATAAAAGTATTTTCTGTATAAACATACCACTAGACGTATACAACTACAATAAATTTTCTGAATCAGTCACACAACCAGCAATCACATCCCATGCATTCATCAGAAGTCATCCTTTCACACTAGTTTATATACACTGAGTAAGTCATTAAATATTGCACTTATTGGCCCATGAACCCTCAATTTAGAGGTGTTGAAAAATAGAAAACAAATTTATTTTTATAACATATTTCATGCAACATTTAAGACACTTCAGTTCCACAAACACCAGTAAATAGTTGTACATTCTGACAATCCAAAAAGTAGCACATCACATCTGACAACAAGATATTAACGGGAATTATAGAACAAACAGTTTTCATTCCACATTCATTCATGGGAACGGGGGACTACCTGTGGCAAGTCATTCAGTGAAATGGCAAGTGATTACCAGATTTTGTTTTCATGACATGAAAACTGCTAGACAACATTAGGACACATTCTCTTCTCTGAAGTGCCAGGTATCTGTGCAAACCATAGACCATCTGTTCATGCTGTCTCTAAGAGCAGCATTCCTAAGGCCTGTGGACTTGACCCAAGACTATCCCAGCTTGAAAAAAGATCAGAAATTGAGAAATTTGGGGAGGGAGGAAAGAGCACTACAACGAACTCTGAATTATCAACAATAATGGAAAATAAGAATTGCACAGATTAAATTAAATGCACAGATAATCCCGCAAATTCATTTAACAATAAATTTACATGTTTTCTGGAAACGACTAGGTGCTAATAAGATGTAAATGTAATTTGAGTTTTGTGCCCTGAAAAAATGTTCATCTCTTAAAACATAAATTGGAGAGCCAGAAAAAAAATCCCCTTGCATTCTCCAGAATGTTATTAGCATTCCTTGTCTTCCTTCCACCTTCTGTGCTTAGTGGGAGTTGGTTATACACATGTGAACACTATGTATAATCACATCAAATCACCCCAGAATTGAGAACCATTGCTGCAGACCTACATCTCAGACAATTCTTTGCATAGTTTAACACGGAAGCTAAAGCTGTCCTGCTCTCCCCTCCCCATTAGAATTAACACAAGCCACATTTATCTGCTTTGCCTAAAGAAGAAATCATGGTGGAAATATAATGAACTTTTTTATGGATTGAGAAGAACATGAAGTTATGCTCTCTTTTTCACTTTGATTGCCCTTTATAGAATTGTTTCGATTTTTAAAGGGAGGAAGGTGGTTGAAGAGAAAATCTTTAACTTTTGTCAAGGAACAGGTCTTTTGTCTCTCCCTTGAAACATTTCTTTTGAAGTTTGCCAGGGAAAACCATCACTGGATGAGCCCACCAGACAGAAAAGCATAAATTTTCTCCTGGGTGGAGGAAAGAAGCCCAGGGTGCCTAGTGTGGAATGTTAAGACCATCTGTTTCCTCACCTTCTCACTGCCCTAATCCAGTCCTGAACTATGATTTAGACTTGGCCACTCAGAAGTCAACCTGAAATCAAAATCAGTCTCAGTGCTGGAAACAATACCAAAAGCCTCTGCTCACCGTAAACTCCACACTGCTTTATCTTTAAACTAAATAAGGTGCAGGTGTTGTTTCTGGGTAGGCAGAGCTGAACAAAAACTTGATCCTTCTGATGCCTGATTGAAAAGGCTTTCAAGATCTGGTTGTTCAAGCAGTATCATGTTCTGTACTCTATTTGGAGCAGAGCTGCAATCAGTAGTCACACACACAGGGAAGGATCTTTTCAGATGCAGAAATATCAACATGCACACACACAAAAGGACTTGTGGTTCTATGAGGACTTTTACAATGATTTAAAATGCAACTTGTATCATGGTTCTATGCATGCAGTTACTACCTTAGTCGGTTAGGGCTCAGAAATCTAAGAAATGGGTACTAAAGAGTCACACAAATGCTACTGGCTTGATTAAGCTCCTGTGGCAGCATTTGTATCTAGCATCCAATGACTGCATACTATCTTATGATCATGCACTAAGACGCCTGCCCTGCGATAAAGCACTAGGTAATGAGCCTGGGTTTATGGATGATTGTCTCCAGGAGATGCCCTTTATGAAAGTGCAACTTGAAGCATGGGATTCAAGTTGGGTGAGTGGAATGAGCATGAGAAACGTACTCCATTTACAAAGTTATGTAACAAGTTCCAGAGATTTAAATAGGTACCCCCATAACACACATGTATACACCACACACACACTCTCTCTCTCACTCACACACACACACACACACACACACACACACACACACACTCCCAAGTAAATGGTCTACTAATTATCTGCATAAAGTTAAAGCATAAAAATATATATATTGGTGTATTCAAATTATTGTTCTCCCATGTAATTAGGTGGTAATTTTAGTGCTGTTGTATTGCACATTTACCACATGCTAATGTCATCATTTGTTCACAAATGAAGGCACACTCAGTTTCCTTTAAAAATAAAACCTCAACACTGATACATATACCTAATGATGCTGCAGTAGAAAGGAATTCACAGGAAGTGGACCAGTTTTCTGAAAACCCCATCTTCCTTAAAAATCCATCAGGGAAGTAGAGGTTGTTCAGAGCAAGAGAAGCAAGATGTCTTTTGGGTAGATTAGGGAGATATCAGCTGAGCTGGCTCAAAGCAAATCTTGTTTAATGTCTACAAAAGAGAAGCTTCGTTATCATCTTAAAACATACTTGAAAAAATATCTCAGGCACCTTCAGACCCATCCAGGTTTGAACACAGCAGTACTGATACATCCATACACGTGGTTATTTGATTAGGTGATTAGGTGGATGTCCAATTCTATATATTCACTAGATCAGTATCCAAGCTCTTGGAAATATATTTCTGAAATACTTGAGCTTTGTCTGTCTGTCTCTGCTTCTGCCTCTCTTTTGGAAGGGGAATCTCTCTAGGGTGATTCACTTGTGAAATGTGATCTGACTCATTCCAGTGCTGATGACCAGAGAATGAAAGCCAGGACTGAAGTACATAAAAGCAAGGATATCATTCTTTAAAAAAAATATTACTATTTGGCAACATTGCTCTGTCATAGTTGGGCCATATCTATTTTGTTTTATTTTACTTTGGGGCTGGAGAAGAAGGAGAAGAGGTCTAAAAAATACCTCTACCAACAGTGCAACAGAAAACTTTTCTGAAGTTGCTGAGGAGTGTAGAGTCTTTTCCAATAAAAACTTAAGTTATTTTGCATATATATTCTCATCCTCATTCTCTCCCTTACAGGTAAACAATTGATGCTTGGGATAAAGTCATAAATATCTGTCTAATGCATTTATATAGGCATAGGGACTAGATGAGTGATTTCATTGGTAAAGGGAATTTGGTAAAAGGAAACTGCCTCTTTCAATGCATACTGGTATTTTCTCTGCAACTGACAGTTGCCTAGGATGCTGAGGAGTTAAATGATTTACTAGGTCACTTAAGCAGTACATGTCAAGAGGCAAGATTTGAACTCAGGTCTTCTACTCTCCAACATGAGGACTATTATGACATGGTAACATCAAGACATATTACAGGAAGGGATGTGACCTGAGGTTGAGTCAGTAGCTGTCCATAGCCCCCAACTATACTACACCTCCCCAGTGACTATCCTTTAATAGTCTCCAAGATATGACTTCCCCACAGTTGTCTAGCTGAAGTCACCTAACTTTCTGGCAGCTAAGGAACATATATATACACACACATCAAGTTCTCTCCCCAAACAAATCCAGTTAAGAGGGCAGTTAACACTCTCTGGGGTAAAAAGACTAGAATTAGGTTACAAAACCATGTGGATAGAAAACCATACATTACATAAAATGTAGGACATTGCTTATAGAAACTCACTCAGTTCACTTTAAGTTTAATTGACTTAAGTCAGTTTCTTCATGTGTGGTTTGGTTTTATAGTCAGGACCTCTGGATACGGTTAGGAATAAAAGAAAAAAAAACACAACCATACCCAACATTTCTCACATGTTCTGCGGCTGGCATATGGAGATCCCTCATTTCGGGGCATGGGGGGGGGAGGGGAAGGCGGGTGCCAAGCAGCCCTTGACACTTTCCATTCAACTAAAGAAAACTGAATCCTCCCTGGGATTTGAGTTGCATAATTGAAAGTGAGAAAGAACAGCTCAACATCCTTCAGGGTTTGGGTAATCCACAGCTGAATGGAAGTGGGTAGTAGCAGTTGCATCTGTAGTAGCAAGGTCAAATGCTACTTAGTAAATAGACAGAGTGGGGCTACTCCATATCCCTAAACTCATACACATGATGTCTGTCATGATATAGACCCAGGGCATCTCACTCTTTGACTGTCTGCTCCAAGAGTGAATCTGTTTCCATTGATATCTGGTATTTTGTTTGCAGGGAAGAGGATATCCAAGATGGGAAAACTGGACCACTTTCCTTTGTAATGTCAGGCTCTTAGCAAACATTTATAAGGTATCTACTATAAGTCTGATACTGTGCCCTTTACCCTTTCATTTTAATACAGAGAAAATGGCCCCTCCAAAATGTCTATCTAAAATATCATCTCTAATTCTTTTACACTTAAGGGTTAAAAAAAAGAGCGGGTCTTATTTTTTGTTATTTCGTAGATTGAAAAAGTAATTCAAGGCCAGAAACTATTTGTTTTTCAACTGTCCAGCAATATCGAGTAAGTCACACACAACTGCAGGTGTTAGCAAGTATTCCCAATTCTGATGCTGAGAAACCTGTTCAGGTAATTACAAAGCTACCTGCCATATTCCCAAGCTAGCTTTTTCTTCACCTTGATTTTTGAAGGGTTTAAAAACAATCACTGCTATATAAAACCAGTGAAAAGCAAATGTTTCTCCATGGTGCAGGAGTATCTTGCAGGCTGTCAAATGGAGACATTACCTTCAATTAGGGGAATACTAAACTGCCAATGCAAAAATCAGTGAAATAAAAAAAAAATTCTAAATTTCCACTCCAGTTATTCATAACCTCTGATTTTCAACTGAATTGTAAGACCCAGTTCTAGATGATGCATTTTATGTTTTCTGAGCCCTTTCAAATACACAAACAAAACTGTCTCTAGTTTTTCTTTTATCTATAGCTTTTTTGGACCATCCCCCCCCCCCCCCCTCCCTCTCCACACACACACTTGAAACCATGGCAGAGGACGGGTCTCTGATTTGAAATTCATTTGCTGGGTATAATTCAACAGAAAAAGCAAAGAATCCTTTCACTCTGCAAACAATCCCACATATTCTAGGTTAATAATCACCTCCTCAGGTGGCAAAACTGAACAAATTGCAAGCTCCCCTAACAGGCCTATCTTCCAAGTCCTTAATAAGGCTCCCGCCTTCTTGTATCCTTTGCAGATCCCAGTCGTCAATAAGTGAGAACAATGAGATATGGAATTACTATACTTAACACAGTGGGTAGTAGACCATTAACATCTATGTCTTCAAAATATCTGGGGTAGGTGGGAGTAGGGATCTAGCCATTTGGCTTCTCTCCTTCCTTCAAAATATTTGTGAAACAATGACTGTGCACAAAGCTGAGCTCTAGAAAGGGTCTTCAAAGTCTTTTAGTTAATTAACACATTTTTTGTTTGTAAAGCCACTGCAGTATGAGCGTGGAAGTAAGGTGGGGTGCCAGAATTCCAAACATCCAGGCCTTGAAGGCAGAGGTAAGAGCTGCTTTCACCTCTTGGAAGCAATATTGTATCACCTTAATAATCTTGAAGGGAAGGTCCAGATTGGTTTTAGAAACTACCTAAAGGAATCCTCCCAAAGCAAAAAGACTTCTGAGACAACCACAAAAAGACACAGAAAGAAGGGACAGCAAAGGTTTTCCCAAATCAAAAGACAAAACTCTTATCTTAATTCTTGTGCCCTCAAGCTCTCACCAGTCCTACAATCAGAACAGCTTGACTTTAATGCTGACAGAGTGACCCAGGCCCAGGTGAATGGTTTTGTTCCACATTGGGCAAGGGGTGATGGAAGGGGAGAGGGAAGAAAAGGGCAGTTTGTTTAACCCTTTATAGGTCTCAACAATTCACCTGGTCTCGGTCAAAATGCTTTCTGCAGAGCTATGGAATTCTATAATTATAACTCCATTTATCCAGTGACCCAAACATTCAGATTAATGCATAAAAACAGTAGAAACAGCTGCCAAAGTTTAGCCTCATTTTAAGCAAAGGTGGTATGTTTCATTTTGTTGTTGCAGTAATAGTCGTTGTTTTAACAACAGCAAGAAATAAACAGATGTTTAAATCCAATTTTCTGCCAGGTTAACCATCGAATCACAGACAACACCTGAGGGTTATGGAAATAATATTTGTATTTCTTTAGAATCAATATTCCCCTTAGTTTTAATACCAGTGAAAAATGGACTCATGGCTTAATATGTAAGCTAACCAGCCCCAATGACTGTCTCCTTAATTACCGGTAATATTTCAGAATTGATTTTAAGTCAAGATGAAAGCAAACACAACACAGAAGCTTTGTTGCCTTCTTCTCTACTCTCCTTTCCCCACCCCACCAAGGATACCATGTCATTGCCCCACAGAGTGATCACAAGCAAGATAATTTGAATTTGATGAAACAATCAGAAATAGTAAAATTATAGTCTGAGGTCATGGCACCAGATGAATTTAGAGTAATCTCAAAAAAAAAAAGTAAAAACTCAGAAGACGAACAAACAGCTATTCACATGCAGGTATCAGAGGTTGATAAATGGATAATCCTTACAAATTTAAGATCACATATTTGCCATATATTGACACAGGAAATTTCCAAAGAGCTGTATGCACATATCACCCATTGACATCAAAGACTTCCCTTAAATAAATTAATAGACAGTATAAATAAAGGCTAATAGGCCATTTACGGATGCTCTTTTTTTTTTTTTGGCAATAGAACGCACAAGACTGCCTTCGCCATTGGCTCCATTAACAGCCACAGTTGGGCTGCTGTGGTGGTGGGGATTCTTTGAGTCTTGTATTCTGTTTTCCAGCAGCAGTGGCAGGATCTGTCTCCAAACTCTCTGACATTTTGTCACAGATGATATCCACGAGGCGCTCAAATGTCTGCTTGACATTTATGTTGTCCTTGGCACTTGTTTCAAAGAATTCAAACCCTGGAGGAGAAATACAGAAGCACATGATCATTGCACATGTCTGGACTGGACCACAATTCAGGTCCTTTTCACCTGGCTTCTCCCTGCCACCTCCCACCCTGCACCCTCCAGGCTAAACTGAACTTGATTGGCTGGATTTTCTAGGGGGAGGGTGGGTTGATCAAGATGTGCCAAAAGTCTGAGTGCCTTCAGGCTGCCAGTGAAAAGTAAAATGCTAAGTGAAACGTCTCAAGCCCTTTTCTGTTTTACATAACCACTTATGCTAATGATGATGAATGACAATTAAAGCTCTGTTGCTATTTCTTTGCAATGTTTTATTTAAAAAAATGAATTTCCTTCAACTCTAGCTGATTTTTAGACTCCCCTTGTCTTCCCTCTCTTCTTCCACAGCTTGGACCCGTTTCCAGGGATAGGTTCCTGGGCGTTTTTTATTTTTCTCATCTTTTGTCTTTGACAGTCTTCATCTGCTTTGACTCAGAATGTCTTGCTCTTGGCTTTTCTCTGGGACCATCAAATTATGGGAATTCTCCTGACTAATTCTAAGTATTTGTTCTATATTGTTCTCTCAGCTCACATATCCAGCAGATGCCCATTTTAATATGGCGTTCATATAGTTTGCAAGAGTTTCCTTTACATTATCTCCTTTGTATCTCACAATAGCTCTGTGAGGTAAACACTGAATGTTATCATGACCATTTTGCTGAGGACAAGATGGAGAATTACAGAGCTTCCATAAAAGCTAGGATTTCTACAAGGCTTTAAGTTTACAAAGTATTTTACGTATGTTAATTCATTTGATTCTCACAACATCCCTGAGAGGGAGATGCTATTCAGTATCCCCATTTTACAGAAGAGGAAATGAAAGGCCAAATGACTTGCCCAGAATCACACAGCTATTAAACATCTGGGGGCAGATCTTCAGCATTCTATCCATTCCGACAGACTGTTAACTCTGTTACCCAAGGAGGAGAATCATAGAAGAAGTGGAACCTGTGTCTACTATGTCTTAGTGACAGAGTGAGTACCTACTACCTTCTTCACAATCCATATAATAGGTAAACCAAGAGCTAAATGGACACCAGGTGGCACTACTCACCACAGAATTGATTTCTGGAGTTTGGACTCCAGTGAAATGTCTAGGGGCAATGGGGCAGCAGTCCCGATATGTGTACCTATCTGGAGTGCTTTTTTTTTCCAGTTACTGAAGTCAAACAATGAGTGGTGTTTTGCATATTCCTGGGAAGAGGCTTGACAGAGATTTTTCTGGAACTGCAGCTGCTAATCTCACAGCTCTGATGCTTCACTGTACCTGTGTCGAAATAGAGTTGGCAAGTTGCCCTGTATGCAACTGTCGTAGTCTATTGTGTTTGGATTCAGCGTCTGTTGGCTAAGCTTACAATTCAGTTGCCATGGCAACCTTCTCACTAGAACAGTCAGGGATTGCTCCGGTCCAGTCAGGGGGTGCTGATTTAGGATGTTTGGGAATGAACACAAAACTGCTATTCTAATCTGTTCTGGATTTCACACTCTATAAATCTGTCCAGTCACATCTGGCCTATCTCAGAGAAGCTGAGATCAAAATGATTAACTCTTGAGACCATATTTCTCCATCTGGAGTCCAAAACCACTAAGTAGAAGCACATTCAGTTTTGCCTTTAGAATAAAACCCTTTTTATAAGACAGGTATGAGAGGCAGTGTGGTACAGTAAAGAGAGTACTACAATCAGTGATAGAAACTCCAAGAGATTGCTTCAAGTCGAACAGGTTTTAAGTGGAAAAGCTGAGACCCAAGGCCAGGCTCTCTGTCTCCGAATTCAAGGTTATTTCCATTCCATCAAGAAACACCTAGATTTGAGCCTGAACTCTGCCACTGCTTATTAGCTGTAAGACTATCTTTGATGCTCAAATTCTTTTTAATCTACAAAATCTACAATAATGTCTTCTCTATTGACAGCAAAGGGTCACTGAGAGAATCAAATGAGATGTATGTGAAAGACCCTTGGGAGGAGTTATATAAATGAAAGTTATATTATTTTTTGAAATGGTATTGCAAAACAGAGGAAAGCATTTTTCAAGAGTTGTCATATTCACTGAACAACTCATTTCAGAAGCTCCATATTTAATCAAGCAAGTATTCTTATTCTGTATTTCATGAGTCATGAATGCACTTTATTAGCAGGGTCCAAGTAAATGTTGGCAGAATCTAGTCTGCAACAACTGTCAAAAGAGGTAGGTTTTTTTTTAATCACTAGGTTCAGATAAATGACATTTCTAAGTACAGCAGATACACCCTCCTTCTAATTAGTAGTAACTGGCACATAGGATGTTTTGCAGTGAGAATTTCTGGCCAAGGTATAAGCCTCAGAGGAAATGATTTCAGTTGACCTAAATGTCAAAAGTCCCTAACAAGACAGACACCCACAGTCTACCTTTTCTTCTCGGAGTGTCTGTTTTGGTTGCAGTGAATTTCAAATATATTGTAGGAAAATGCCATTTATCCAGAATGATGGAGAAATAGGATATTCTGTTTTACAGGATATTCTAAGCTACTAAATACAGGTCACACATTTCAAATAATTCAATTGCAGTAAAATACATGGCACTAAAATAATAGAGGGCACAATTTAATCATCTGGTTTGGAAGGCAGTATAAGATTAATATGAGCACCAATCAACATAGCTAAAACTAGGAACTGTTGCACCTGGGGCTAGCAACATCTTATGTGGGCCAGAAGTGGGGAAAAAGAGGCCAGATTTCACCCACTATGGGAGCCACATACCTTGGGAGATCAGCCTGAGACTACCTTGGAGAAAGGAGCAGTGCAGGAAGGGGAAGAACTTACCCTAGTGCACCAGTGTACCACTTAAATTATTTTAACTCTTTTTAAAGGACATTTTACATATTTGAAGCTTTCTGATTTAATCTTTTAAAAAATACCTAAATGTTGTCTTTTGTTTCTATATTACTGAAAGACTAATACTGCCAATATCCTCTGAATTCAGGAAAATTCAGCACCTTGGGCAGAGCACAGATTTCAGCACCCTAGTTAGCGCACAGTCAATCCCCACTGCTGAAGATGTGGAAAGTGTAGTAGGAGCTCAGGCAGACACTAGCATCCTACTCCACTTTTTAATAATAATAATTCATAGATATCAGTTTGTTTAGTTCTCTTTGGTCTCTCTCATGAAAGCAAGGAACAGAATGTGAAAAAAATGAATCCAGCTTTTGTTTACATCTTGGGTAGGAGTATGATGACCTCTCCCATTATAATGTCAGCATCAATATGGGCACAGTTTAATTCCATGCCCACAGAACATTTCCATCTGGAGCAGAGATGTCAAATTCTGAGTGAAATACTTCTGAGTGGAATCAGATATAATTAATTATATAACTGTTATATAATGAAATATCATTAATCAGATTAAAATGTAATTGGGAAATTTTAAACAAAATAAGTAGAACACAATACAGCATTAATAATGTTAATTTGTGGTTTTCTAAGTCAATATGTGACCCATTTGTATTTGAATTTGACATCATTGATCTAGAAAATGAGGACCTTCATGAAGCCATCTAAAACATACACCAACATCTTTTCTTCTTCATGAACATTTAGGGACTTATTGAAAAAACAATATATCCTCACAGTACTAGTCTTTCAACTGTAGGATCTTAGGGCAGCTTCCTCATTTATAAAATGGAGAGGAGTGTGGAAGTTATTTCAAAAAACCATAGATTTAGAACTCAAAGGGCCCTAAGAGCATCTCTATTTTAATTCCCTCATTCTACACACAAAGTAACTGAGGTCAATGGAGGTTAAATGTTGATAAAGTCACACAGGTCTAAAGATGGCATATATGGTATCCAACCCCAGGTTCCCCCATATTAATCTGTCCCTAGCATTTTATCAGGACTTGTGAAGAATACTTAATAATTCTGAGACTCCCTACACTTCACAATGCACACATGCATACACACAGAGTGGCAAAAATCAGCAATTTAAAAGACTTTTAAGTCAGTAAGTCAAATAACATCAGACTGCCTCAGTTTCCTTATCTGTAAAATGGGGAAAAATTATAGGATCTACCTCCTAGGTTTTCTGGGAGGACAAAATTACATAATATTTGTAAAGTGCTTTGAAAACTTAAAGCTCTGTATAAATGTTAGCTCAGCAAGGTCTCAGCAAGGTCAAGCAAGTCGCTCTAGGTCATAGATGTCCATCAAGCCCCAGAGAACTCAGAGCAGATCTAAATTAGAGCTGCTGTTAATGAGTTTGCTTGACTGGACCCCAGCCTATGCCAGATGTTTCTTGTAATGTGTCCTTTGCTAGGAACAGTTTTACCATAAATAGTTGTGCTTTCCATTAAGCACAGGAATGCTCTCCAGTCACTAGGAACACATGAGACCATTCTTTCTCAGTTGCCTTCCTAGACCCTCTGTGATTTATTCTAGTTCCCCTAAGATAGTCTCCTTCCCACCCCTCCATGGTCAGAGCATTCCAGTAGGTGGGCTTGGAACTCTTGCACTTCCCAAAATGACCCTGGGTGGTCTGCTGGAGAGGGCTTTGTCATTGGTCTCTGGCTTCACTTTCACTGAATGTTTGGTTCTCAGCACAGTAAGGGGACGCAGTCTCCAGGTAAAAATATGTCAGCTGCCCCAGGGATCAAAGGACAGAATCATAAAGGCAACCCTTTATCCTTATCAAACCACCAGTACAATTCATCAGGGCTTGGAGAGGTAAGACAGGCTGGATTTAACCACAGTGCATGATAAAAACTGAGGTTATGTGAGCATAAGGAATGACATATGTCGAAGACTTCTGAATTTATAGGGGTAGAAAGGATCATGAGAAAGAATCCAGCTCATCCCCCTGTCTTTAGGAAAGCCTACATATACCTAAACCTCCTAGGCAGATAAGAATTTGTGTTGTCTTTCAAGATCTCAAAGAAGGTGGGTCCAGACTTTTTCTGAGACTCCATTAGCTAATACTTTTCATATCTATGATGTGCCAGGCAACCTAATGGCATGATGGACAGAGTGCTGGGTTTGGGGAAAGGAAGTCTCATATTCAAATCCTGCCACAGATGCATATTACCTGCATGACCCTGGACAAGTCATTGTACCTTCCTAAGCTACAAGGTCTAAATCCATGATCCTATAACTTCTCATAATGTAACATAAGATTAGATTATTGAGATCCCTGAGGGAAAAGACTGTCTTTTGCCTTTTTGTATCCCAAAATTTAATGTAGTACTTGGCATATAATGGGTGCTTAATAAAGATTTATTAATTGATTGACTAGCATAAGTCCAGTTCATCTTGTTCAGCCTTAATGGAGAAGAAAAACAGCTCATCATCCAATTTATTCAACAAGCATTTGCTGAGCACTTACTAGGGGTAGATCACTGTTTTAGTGCTGGAGAGGAATTAATATGAAGAAGATAGTTTTGTTGTCAAGCCGTTTTTCAGTCATGTCTGATTTTCCATGACCCCATTTGGGGTTTTATTGGGAAAATACTGAAGTGGTTTGCCATTTCCTTCCCCTCTTCATTTTACAGGTGAGGAAACTGAGACACAGGAGAAATTAAGTGACTTGCTCAGGGTCACACAGCTAGTAAGTGTCTGAGGCTGGATTTGAAGATGAGTCTTCCTAACTCTAAGCCAGGCACCCTATCCACTCACTACCTAGCTGCCCTTTGAATAAGGCAAAGACATTGTGTTTAAGGAGATTATGGAGGAGACTTGGCAACATCATAGATATGGTGCTGGCCTGGAGTTAGGAAGACCTGAATTCAAATTTGGCTTCAGACACTCACAGGCCATGTGATCTTAGACTGCCTCAATTTCCTCAAACAGTAAAGTAGCACCTACCTATCAAGGTTGTTGTGAGGATCAAATGAGATAATATTTGTAGAGTTGAGCACAATGCCTAGCCCATAGAAGTGCCTTAAAAAACGCTTCCCTCTTCCCTCCTCCCTTCCTTTCTTCTTTCTTTCTGCCTTCTCTCTTTTCCTTCTTTCTCTCCCTCCCTCCCTTCCTTCTTTTCCCTCCTTCCCTCCCTCCTTCCTTCCCTCCTTCCTTCCTTCCTTCCTGCCTTCCCTCCCTCCCTCCCTCCTTCCTTCCTTCCTTCCTTCCTTCCTTCCTTCCTTCCTTCCTTCCTTCCTTCCTTCCTTCCTTCCCTCCCTCCCTCCCTCCCTCCTTCCTTCCTTCCTTCCTTCCCTCCCCTTTTCTTTCTATTAAGCACTCTAGCATTCCCTGGAGAACCCTTGGTATGTGGGAGCCCATATAGCTATATGTCTCTAGGTAGACCTTTATTTCCAGTTTGTACCCTGAAGTTCGTACCCATTGAAGGTTCCTTCAGCAGCCTGGAACTTTTTCAAACTGATTCCCACAGAATTGGTATATAGTACCTTTTGGCTCAATAAGTGTTCTTACCACTGGGCTGGCATATTCCAGATAGTTGTCTTGGCTTGTTAAAAGTGCTGCCATGTCACACTATTCTCCCAAAGCCTTTCATTTACTTGATTTTGTGCTATAATCACCATAATAGTCCCAATAGCAACATGAAACATCTGATAACTGTTTCCTTAATATCTGTCTCCAGAGAACTCAAAACATATTTATATTTTTATAGTCATCACTCAGTTCATTCTCACATTTAGTTTAATAGGTATTTCCTATCAGGAAATACCATTTCAGTCCCCAAAGACCTTTTAAAAAATTACATATTTTTCTGCTGCTGATGGAGAGAAATCATAAATGCCAATGTAAGTTCATGCAATTCACCTCCTATTTCAGGACATGACACTATAACTGGCCCACCTTGACCTTGAAAGAGATTGTACAAATGTCATCTTTTTCTGTTAGATGAAAAGAGCTAAGCAAAGTTATGATGTGAGTGATAATGCTTTTTAATATATTAAAAACATACCCACACAGAACAAAAATCTATTAAACAACCTTGAATGTGCATCCCCAAGCTCCCCAAAATGTATGCAGTATATAATATTTTTAGATTCTAGTTTATTTTCTTAGGCTGCTATTGTTATCCATTAAATATGTAGAGTAGGAAAAGAGTCTTTACTCTTCTGAGTGACATTTGGGTCAGTGCCTAGAGATACCAAGCAGCAGGACAGGCTCTAGCTCAGTGTGTCCAAGGCTGGGATGACTGCCCAGAGACAGACACTTAAATGAGTAGAATAGCAAGTGTTTTATCCTCACTGACTGGAGGAGGGCCAAGAAACTGCTCTGTAAAAGAGGAAAGGGCAGGATCTTGGCAGCAGGCCTAGGGCTACCCAGAAGATCAAAGACTTTCATCCATTGGAAGGACCAAGTCTGGCTTGACTTGACAGCATCTTTCTTTCCTCCTTTCTGTCACTGGTCTGAATTGGGTCATTATGGGAGCCTGACATGTCCTCAACAATACTGAGAGGGGATTTTTAGGGTCAGCAACATCATTGCAATGAACTTCATGTCTGGGAGGTTCATCTTCTTTTGGATATAGAAAGGAAGAAGGGCCTCTGATGCTTTCTGTTATTTTAGTTGGATGCATGGGAGAATTGTCACTCTTTACTTGCAGAGGGGTAACTGATGGAGAAAAGTAGAAGTGGAAAGTCAATCCCATATACTACCAGGGTGATCTTACTGTTTTTTTTCCCCCACTTTGCTCCTGCCTGCTCCACCTTGGCACCATTTCTTGCTCATTTCCCCCTCCTAATATTTCTATTTCTGTCAATTGCACCATCATTTTCTTAGTTATTCATGCTCTAAACCTTAGAATCATCATTTAGTTTTCTCCTATGGTTCCTTCACACTTCCTTTGTCATGTTTCTTGTCTTGTTTCCTTTCCATTCTTATCATCTCCCCTCTTAGTTCCTTAGTTTAAGTTCATATCAACTCATTCCAAGTCTATTACAGTGATCTCCTAAGAGTTCCTGACTTCAATCTTCCGCTAACATCCAATATATTCTGTGCAAATGCTTCCAGATTAATCTTCCTAAAATATCACTTTCATTATGCCAATTCATGACTATTAAAAAAAAAAACTTCAAAGGCTCCACATTGTTCTCAGTCTGGGCCTCAAGGTGCTCAGTGTCTTACTTCAAATGAGTCTTCTGGCCTTATCTGCCACCACTTGGCCAATGAGTCTTCTGCTCTAGAAAACTTTGTTTATTTACTGTTCCTAGAAAATTGCCTGCTTATTCCTGCCTTTGTGAATGTGCTCACCCTGCTCTTCTGGCATGTGATGGCTTCTTTCCCCTTCTCTGACTTTTTAACTCTTATTTGATTTCTATTTTCTCTCTCAGAGAGAATGTTTTTTGGACTATTAGGAAGAAAAGAAAAAAATGGTTGGTGGAGGCTTGAAATCAAGAATGAGAAAACAATACTATGAGGTTACTCAGCTGCTCTGATCAGGGTATGTCCTGGAGGAATCAAAGTATTATGGTATAGTGGAAAGAGCTCTTACACTGGAGTCAGAGAACTGGATTCAATTCTTGCTTCTTATCCTTAATCCTTGTATGACTTTGGACAAGTTATGTTATTTCCCTGGGTTTCAGTCTCTTTAACTGTACAGTAAGGAAGTTGGATTTGATAGCCTTTGACATCCCTTCTAACTCTATATGTCTAAACATTTGAAAACTGAAAGAGCCTGACTATTGAGGTGCTAGTGATCTCTATTGATTATTAGATTAGTTATTAGCGGTTTCTTTGGGAAAAAAATCATGGGGAATTGAAGAATTTCCTGAAAACTGGGAAAGGGTAAATATGACTCTAATGTTCAAAACAGGAAAGGAGTCTTTAAATGATAGGCTAGTGAGGTGTAAGCAATTATGATTTCTCAACTCAATTGCATGTAACTGTTTTAAGCCTTAAGAGATTGAAACTCATAAGACAAAAAAATCAAAGAACTTGTGGACGCTAAGGTAGGATTCAATAAGGATTTTTTTTTTATTTAATAGGAAAGATCTGGTCATTTTTTACCTACCAAGTGAAAGATGGGTCACTGAGCACCAGAATGCTATTTTAAGTCGCTGGCAGCAATGAAGAGAGAAAGGTGGAGAATCTGGCAAACAAAGGCTGAAGAAAAGGCAAGTGGTAAATAGGGCAACTCTTTTGCAATTACGTGAAGAACCTGGTAGACTGGTCAGTGAACTGACAGAAGGCTCTAGTTATGAAATTCCAAATTGTTTGGAGAGAGGCTCAACCCCACTAAATAATGTCAGTGTCAGACATTACCATTTTGTATTGCTTAGAATTTTAGAGAGGTGAAGCCTCTCAGAAGTACATGGAGCTATTTTTCTATGAGCTCTGGTTGCCAATGCTGACAGTGAGGCATTCTGGTGAGTGAATAGCTAGGTTTGTCTGTATTGTCTCAAAAGAGCCAGCTTGATGAGCTTTGCAGTTCTCTGACCTAAAGGGTATTTCTAGACAAATTAGAGGTGCGATGTTTTCTTAGCTTACGTTTAAGGGTGATTGTTAGTTGAAAGAGCTTATAAATGCTTTGGCAATTTGAGAGTAGAAGATTTGCCCAGCTGGGAAGTGGTGAGAATCAAAAGGGTGGCAATTAGCAGAGGAATTCCTTGATATGGCACAAATGTTCTTTGAATGGATCAATGACATCAAAGTCTGCAGGGCAGAATTTTGAGTCACCCTGAGCAAATGGGTTTCCTCACTCATATCATTCTCTGGCAGATTTCTGTAAATGGGTACTCACTCTTTTCTATAGATACTGAGTGCATTGGTGAGACAATGTGATCCATGTTTTTTTTTCATGCATTTTGACGCATTTATTATTTTGATATATTTATTATAATTATACATTTATTATTCCTGCATTGTCTTATTATAGGAGCAAGTGTGGTATTATTATCTTTTCTTTTGCCTTATTGTCAAGTAAAGGTTGAGTTTAAGATCTAAATGTAACATCATTGTGAATGCCTGGGTTCATTTAAATGGAAGCCTACTGGTGGGGGCTTGAGAGGTATGGTGGTGAGTAGGGGTAGTGTATTTCTCTTACAACAGGGTTATCCCTGGGATCCTGAGAGAAGTTGAGTGTAACCACATAGGCAAGTTCCTTCTCTGAAAACTTAGTCCTGCTGATATAAGGACAGATTCAAACCAATTCTTTCTTAAACTACCACCCCAGCCAAAGATCTGAATTTGTATAGCCACCATTCTCTGTGTAGTCATATGTGACTGGGCAATTGTGTATTTATTATATTCATTTGATTCACATGCAGGGACAAAAAATGGCATCTGTCATTAAGGATTTATTTTTACCAGAATTTGATACTTATTTTCCATATATCCCTGCAAGATATTTTATGCCTTCTGATACTATGAAATTTTGTTAATTTAGACCAATGCAAGAGTCTCAACTATGGCATGCCTTATGACATATTTTAGAGAACTATGAATCTAAATTGATAATCAAAAGGTTGTTTGGTTAGCCTGAAATCAAAACAAAGGGACATGCATAGCTTTTTATGATCATGTTCTCTTGGTTGGTTGGTGGTGGTGGTGGGCAGTCTGGAAAATGACCTCTGTTCGATTATAAAAAACTCATTAGTGAATGGGATCTTATAGGTGGCAAATACATTGTCTGTGGCCCCTGGAAAATACTGCAAAAACACAGGCAAGTTCTTATTCTCTCTCCTTTTCTCTATTGCGCAAACCACTGCCTTTCTGTTGTAACCCTGCCTTGGAAAGTACAGTGTCTGGCACAGAGCCAGCATTTAATTCATACTGGTTAATTCATTAAAGGCTATAATTAATTAGGTTCTAGATTATCTTACACATGGTTACACTTTAGTTGACCATTTATCAGATATTCATTTAGCCTCTACTCCGAGCAAAGCATTGTGTTAGGCACTGAAGTAGGTAGAAAGTTTAGGTAAGACCCAGTTCTGGTGTGACTTACAATTTACAACTTATATAGACAGATTACATGATCTGTGCATTAAAGAGTTATAAGACAAAGTGATTCATGAAATTCTGCTGGGGGAGATTAAGGAAGACTTCATGGAGGAGGGGCATTTAGATTAGACTTTAAGGGGTTAAAATCTGACTATAGTAGAGGAGAGGAAGACTTCACAGGAATGGGGCTTGGTAGGAGCAAAGACATAGAGATCACAGGGCACTTCGGGGTGTGAGGTAGGAAGAGTCATCCTCTTTGTCATGTAAAATATTTATATCTTAAAGAGACAAAGCCGTAAAAGGTAAGACGGTGACAGATTCTGGAGGGCTTTGAATGCCAGATAAATGAACCTGAGACAAGAAAATATGTTAAGCAGAGAAGTGACATGACCAGATCAAGGAAGAAGAAAAATTTTAATGATAACAACTTGAAGCATGGATTGGAGAGGAATGAAAGTGGAGTCAGAAGTGGATGTTGCACAAGTGAAACTGATAGGACTTGATAGTTATATATTATATAATATATTTTATATGTAACATAAAAGAGTATTGAATTTGGAGCCAGATATCCTGAATTTTAATCCTGCCTCTAGCATTTATTGCCTGTGTGTTCTTGGACCAGTCATTTTATTTCTCTGGGTCTATAGTTTCTATAGCTATAAAATGAATGCGTTGGATGAGATGGCTCATAAGTTCCCATATATCCCTTTATCTATGATCCTATGATCTTTCTTACATAACAAGGTGGAAGTTACAAGACAGTTGAGATGAGAGCTGAATAGCTGGTACACCCAATGATGGAAGAAGTTGAGATTACTTGCTGGGGGACTGAGGTGGGGTGTGGGTAAGGGTCAGACATGGGAATGATGAAGCAGCAGCAAGGATGCCGCTGAGATCATGAATGATGAATCTGCAGTGGGGGAAATCATGAGGCTTGAGACTCCATTAAAACCTGGAGAAATGATGGGAGCCATATATACTGACTTCTCATCCTTCTCAGGTTCCCTAAATGTATGGGAATCTGCCCTTGATGAAGACTTACTTGGTAGATACCCATGTCCCATCGATGCATTTACGAACCTTCCCTGAAGAAGAGTTCTTTCAGTTCTCAGTTTTATTTCAGATGGCAACATTTTCTGTCCTTCTTGGGTTTACCTTATCTGTGACCTACTATCTGTATCTACTAACTACTTAAATGTTATCCTGAATCTGTGAGAATTGCTAGTACCGAAAAGGAGAGACGGAAGAACCTTGCATTACTAGCTGTAGTTACTAAATCACAATTCTCTCTCTCCTTCACCGCCAACATTCATTAACTTGAAACAGCATGCCTTGGTTTTCTTTGGTTAAAAAGTAGCCACGCTAGGGAAGAGCTTTAAAGATTTTAGGATTCATAATATCTTTTTGCTTGATTCTAAAAGCTCAGTGAGAGAAAACCAGGGCCCCAGGAGAGCTGAATTCTTTTCGCAAATCCATAGTCTAGGAGTTGGTATCAGGTTAGGTAAAGAAGAATGCATGTCAGAGGGAGGCCCAATAGCAGACAGCCAATACCACTGTATAAACAGGTCTGACTGATGCTGAGCAGTATTTACAGTTCCAGCTGAGGAAAGCACAAGAGGGAATGGTGCTAGGTCTAATAGAACCTAATAACCTAGGACATTACAAAGAGTTTCCTGAGTAAAGAATTGTGATGCACTTACTCATTCCTCAGTCCCTTGCAATCTAGATCCCATCTCCACTACTCTACTGAAACTCTTTTCTCAGAGGTAAACAATAATCTCTTACTTCCTGAATCCAAGTGCCTTTTCTCAGTCTTTATCATGTGTCACTTTCTGGTAATGACACTGTTGACTTCTCCCTTCCTTCTGTACACTCTCTCCTCCTTTGACTTCCTGACACTGTACTTGGACATGATTATTTGTTTCTCATATTAATAGCCAATTGGTAAAATTGGGGAGACTCTAGCTTTTTATCTAGGTCTTATTTCCTTGTCCAGTCTCTCCAGGGCCAGGCTGGTGGAAGATAAGCTTAATATTCTCCTCATCCTGGGTATTTCTACTCTACCCAGCTAGCTCAGGTTTTAGTCTGGAATAAGAGTGACATGATGTCACTGTCAGCCCCTCATTGGAGTGAGCTCTCTTCTCTTTGTAAAACCCATTTCTTATTAATTGTTAACCAAGCCGAGTTGATCACCACTCTCAGGAGCACCCCTCTTCCAATGGCATATAAGCCATGAGCCCACTGACAGGAGGGTCTTTGGCATTTGAGAATATCACTTACTTTTTAATTGAAAATGCTGGCATTATTAGCAAAAATGATTAAATTACCCAGAAATTAACGTCCCTGAACTTTTTTAATGCCACAGACAGGTCTCTTTCCACCTCTCTGAAGGTCTCTCCTCCACCTCCACTTTCTCCTTTACTTGTTTCTTTTCTCTCACATTTCCTAAGTGTTCACATCTCTAAGACACTGTCCTTTGGCCATTTTTTCTCTCTTTATATACTCTGCCTTGGTGATTTTAGCTAATCAGCTTTCAGCTGCACCTTTGGGTAGCTAATTCTCAAATCTGTGTATTCACAACTGTCATCTAGACTCTCAAGCATCTCCAAAATTTGTAGATTTTTTTGAAGGGATCATAAATCATTCAGTTTAACCTTGTCATTTTGTAGAAAAAAAAGCAGAACAAGAGAGGTTAAACACAGCACCTGGCATACAGTAGGCACTTAATAAAGGCTTATTGAATTGATTTGTCAAAGACAGCAGCAAGAGAACCAGAATTTGGACCAAAATTCTCTCACTCCAGCAATAATTGATGATGACGATGTTAACAAAACTTTAGAAAACACAAATTTGTAAAGTGATTTACTAGATTTCTTTACACTATAGCACAAAGCAGACTGTCAGCATTCCAAGTTTATTATAACCAAACAAAAATTCTTCATGTTTCCCCTAAAGCGTGTCTTGCCTCCTAACTTCCTTATTTTTGTCAGTGGCACCATAATCTCCCAGTCACTTAGCATCTACCCTTCGGAGTAATCTTTGACTACCCCCTCTCTTTCAACCTGGACATTCTATTAGCTTCCAGAAACTATTGATTCTACTTCTATAATATATCTTCAATTGGTCTCCGTTATTTTCCCACCGCCAATCCATTTTCTCTCAGACTGCTGTTCAAGCCTATTAACTCCCTCTTAGACTACTGTCACAGACTTCCAATTAATCCTCCTCTTTATTTCTTTCAATTTTAACCTGTTTTAGTTTACCCTATATACCATTGTATAGTTCTGTATAAGCCAAAGTTGGAGTCACAGGATGTGGGTTCAGTCTGCCAGTCACCTGTGCAACCTCAGTCAAGTCATTTTATCTCATTGGGCCTCAGTTTCCTCAACTATAAAGCGAAACAATTAGACTATCTGACCTTCGAGGTCCCTTCTAACTCTAAATGTATGGTCCTAAAAATAATACCAGGTCTAATCATTTCATTCCATTTCTCATAAACTTTAAATGACTTCACAATGGCCTGTCAAATAAAGTCAAATCCTTCATCTGGCATTCCAGGTCCTCCACAATAATGGACGTGAATATTTAGATCACTATGCATGTCCTGCAGTATAATATTTTGTTTTGTAAATCACTTTTTGTGGGTTTGAGCCTGAATCAAACCTCCAGATCCAGTCATCTCCCATAAACAACAAAACAAAAACTTAAATGAGTTAATGACATTGAAGGTTTAGGGAAAGACTTGTTACAAAAACTATGAGACTTCTACCAAGGCATGGACAGCCCCGAGAGGTCCAATCTAAATGACTAAGAAATTAACCTTAGCATCCTGCCCTGCCCCCTTTCTCTTTCTCTTATTTTTCTCTTCTCATTCTCTTTCTCTTTCCCTCCCTCCTCCCCCATTTCCTTTGCTTTTCTATCATCTCCCCTTCTTTCTCTTTCCATTCTTCCCATGCTTCTATCTCTCCTAATCCATCTTTTCTTTTCTCCTTTCCTTCTCCCTTCCTCTTTCTCTCTCCCTCCTTCCTTCCCTTTCTCCTTCTCTCTCCTCTCTGTCTCCCTTCCTTCTTAATAGCTGATGCTAAAGCTTTCTTGTCTTTGATTTAGTGGAGTGAAAGAAGATCCTGGGGTAGTCATTTATTGTATTTAAAGGAATAAAGAGCGGACCATGGGATGGAAATGAAATGTTAGCCACACAATCTAACAAGATGACCCTACCTACTATGGTGCTTCCTTACTGGGGAGCCTTTACTTATTCGGGTATCTCCTGCCTCTGTTTCCAGCCTATCAATTGGTCTTCTTACACTGACTGAGCTACGGACTTCCTCTCTCGGAAGAGAGCATGCTAGCCAGCTGACATGAGTGTTCCATCTCAATTGGAGGTTGAAATACTTAATGTAAATTAATTCATTGACTCTTTGTTTTGTAATTCAATCTCTGGTGAATTTGTATAGAGTGAATCAGTCCCTCAGGTCCAGAAATCTCTTGGGTGTGCTGACAAAACTGTATTGTCGTACCCAAAATGCTCAGCAGCACTGATGTACCAAGGGACTCAACTTGGACACCAATCAGCTGGTCAATCTGCCATCTCCTAACTGCAACAACCTGTCAGACTTAACTGTCTTAGCTTGTTTTTTTTTTTTTTAATTTATTTTTTATGCTGTTTTTATTCTGACTGGTTCCTTCTTTCACTTTTATTGTATTATTATTATTGGTGCTCTTAAAGTCTAGTCTTTACCTCCTCCCTCACCAACACCCTCCCCTCTCCCCTCTAGCTGACAATGAGCATGTAAGGCTTTCTAATAGTTCCAACATTTGTTTAATGTGGCTTGGGGCGAGATGAAAGCTACACTGTGTTTTTGAGGAATTGACATTTAAAGGAGGAATTAGAATTGCTTTGTCTGGGCCCAGATGACAAAACAAGAAGGAAAAACATGATGGATGGAGCTGCAAAGAAGTCAATTTTAGCTTTATGTCAGGAAATCCTACCTAATAACCTACCTACCTAATAACTGTTCTCAAGTGGCATGGGCTGCCTGAAGAGGTAGTGGGAGCCCTTCCTTTGAGGTCATCAAGTAAAGGATGAAGGATCCCTTGTCAGATGGGTTATGGGGGGCTTCCTTTGTCCATGGGTTAGATGAAATCACCTTTTAGGTCCTTTATAACTTTCAAATTCTATAACTATGTGATATTATATTAGGTCCTGAGAATACAGAAATTAATATGACACAAACCTTGTTCTCCATGTTCTTTAAATCACTTAGAATTTAAAGGGGAAAAAGATATGGAAATAAATAGGATCACAGTGAGAGTTGGAAGAGAGTCCTAGGGTCCCAGATCTAGAGGTGGAAGGGACCTTAGAGGTACTGTAGTCTAACTCTCTCATTCACAGATGGGGAAACTGAGTCTCAGAGAGGTTCAGTGACCTCCCCCAAGTCACACAGTAGACTAAAGAGCTAGAATTTGGACCCAGGCCCTCTGATTCCCAAACCAACAACCTTTGCTATTTCTATGCTGCTCTGATCTTTTATCCCTGATCAAAGGGAATATGGGGTAAGTACAGAGGAGAGGTTCAAGCATGGTGCTATGGAATAAAATTTGACTTTTAGGAAGTGGCTTCAAAAGATAGAGAATGAGCAGGGGAAAAGGGGGAAGCAGGGAAAGAGTCCATCCTAGGCATGAAGAACAACATTAGAGATATCATGAAAGTAGGAATGAGCAAAGTAAACTATGTGATGGAAGATAGAGAATGTGAAGGGAAGCAACAGAAAATGAGGCTAAAAGGGTGGGTTGAAGTAGAATCACTGAATTTCAGGGTTGAAAGGGGCTCCTTAGAGGCCATTTTTCGTATAACCCATGTCTGAATAAAAAAGTACTCTTTAATATGCAAACCTGGTGGTCATCCTGTCTTGGTTTGAAGATGACTAGTGAGAAGAGTGAGGAAGCTAATTCCCCTTTTGGATAGCTCTAGCTGGGAGGAAATCATTCCTTCATAGAGTAAATAGCAGACCCCTCTCCCCTTCCTTTTTCCCACTCATTGCTCTTAGTTCTGTGCCATGGGGCTTAAAAGAATAAAGATAACCCTTTTCTTGCATCCTATACCTGCAAAGAGTTGAAAACAACTGTTATCTGGAGTTTACCCTTTATGTGGTAGGGAACTATGTAGCTCACTGATGATGTCAATAGTGTACTAGAAAGGTGACTGGCAGTAGTGTAGGGAAATGGGGAGGGGAAAAACTGAGGCAGTGAGAATAATTATTGGGCTTCTTAGAACAGTCTAAGAGAGAAGAGATAAGGGCTTGAATCAGAATGGTGACAGCATGTGGGTCAAATGGAGTGAATGAGTATGAGAGCTATTGAAGTGGTATGATCAATGAGTCTTGGCAACTGGTTGGATGTTTGATATGAGGGAAAAGAAAGACTCAAACATGAATACAGTTTAAAAAGCCTAGATGACTCTGGGGATGGTAATGTTGTCAATGACACTGGGTGAGTTCAGTTTAGAGATGCTGAGACATTTTAGGTAGAAGTATTCAGTAGGCATCTGAATATAGGGGACCAAAATGCTGGGAAGGGGCTAAGAGTAGAGATACATAGCAGCTCTGTGAGTCATCTGCATAGATCAATAACTGAACCTAAAGGAATGGATAAGATTTCCAGAGCTGAGAGTATAGAGGTAAGATAGAAGAAGACCAAATACAGACCCTTGGGGGACATTCACATCTTAAGGGCTTTGAAGCAGAAGAGGAGGGAGCAGAAGAGTCAGGAAAAGATTAGGGCAATGTCACAGAATCCAAGGGAGGAAAGGGTATCAAGAAGGAGAACACAGTCCATATTGTCAAAGACCACTGAGATGTCAAGATGAATAAAGACAGAAAAAGGCACCTGGGTTTAGGGATACTTTGATACTATGAGAGGCAATGTAATGGATAGAGAACCATCCTTGGACCCAGGAGGACCTGAGTTTAATTTTCACCTCTGACACATGCTAGCTATGTGACCCCAGACAAGTCATTTAGTCTTCAGTGCTCTAAGCAACACTCAAGGAGTATAAATCCCAGGGTGAGTATCCGCCTACCTCAGTAGAGGGAATTTACTCATTTGGGAGTTCTCTATATCAGCAAAATCACAGCTTTAGTCCCTATCTCTGTCTTGATGTCTGTAATCAATTACATGTATATGGGCACTCCCCTCAAATGGTACTGATTTCAACTTGTCCATGTCTTTTTATTTCATTGTGACGTTAGACCTATTACCCTATAAATCCTACAGAAGAGAGGAGAGGGGATGTATTTATCTAACATACTAGGGTTCTGTCCTCTAGACCTGGGTACAATTACATCATGTGGCTTAACAATCAAACAATAAGTATTTATGAAGTGCCTAATATGTACCAGGAACTATTATGTACTGGGAATATATGTGTGTGTGTTCATCCTTCATTGGCGAAGAAATGCCATCAGAAAAATAATGAGATGATTTGCACTTGATTTTATATTGAGTGAGGTAGGGTTGTGCAGGTCACCAGTCTCACTTGTCCTCCAGAGTAATTTGAATCCAGTGACCTGATGTTCATCAGGATGAGTGGAGATGACCCAGGATGAAGGAACTGGGGTTAAGTGACTTGCCCTAGGTCACACAGCTAGTGAGTGTCAAGTGTCTGAAGTGAGATTTGAACTCAGGTCCTCCTGACTCCTGCACTGATGCTCCATCCATTGCATCACCTAGCTGCCCACTGGGAATACAGATATAAAAGTATCCTTTTATTCCCCACTCTCTGGGTATCTCTTGCCCATGAAATTTACCTTCTTGGACCCTGCTGACCAGCTTGGTTTGTGAATTTCCCAGACTACTACTTCAGGAACTTCAGTTTTCATGCTTCACTTCATTTGTCACTCTTCAGACCTCTCTTTTACAACCTTGCTTACCACCTTGTTACTGAGTTTTTCCTTATTCTACCTCCCTCCAGTTCAAGAACGATGAACTATAATCAATCATTTTAGCTCTACCATTGTTCCTGGATGGGATGTGCCAATCTATTCCTGTATGAGCTTGCTTACCTTCTCTGTGATGTTTCAGGGCAGAATTATTCTCCTGGCCACTGCTGCCCTATGTCTATTGTCTCCACTTTAGGCTATAAACTCCTTGAAGGCAAGGGCTGTTTATGTTTTATTATTATTTTTATTATTCATAGCCCCATCCCTTAGCACAGTGCTTGGGATATAGTTAGTGCTTACGAAATGTGTTTTCATCCATTCTCAGTGCATGACCAACTTACTTCCTAGCATAGTTCTATAACTCTGATCATATCTCTCACATACTTTCCGGCATGTCATTCTTCACTGATAACATATTGATGCATATTTATACTTATCATATGTGTCTCTGGTGTCCCATTATTCACAGTCATATAGGATCTAATATTGGACTTAAAGAGATGAACCATTTTCTCAGGAAAAGGAGTTGTGGCCATTAAAAGCAATGCAGTTTCCCAAATTCAATGCAATCCTCTCTCCTATTCAGTTCTGTACTCATTTGCAGTGTCTCTCTAAGGTATTAATAGTACTGCTCTCTCCACTGTTCATTCAACTGCATACTAAAAAATCAAAATAGAATAGAACATAGATAATGTAACTATGAGGTTTTTTAAGTCAATATGTGGTCTTCAGGGATGTACAGTTTAGTGCTCCCTGTTTCTATTTGAATTTGACATCACTGATCTAGAGGACCTCCCTTTCTATAGGGACTCTGTACTGGACATTCTCCATGATACTAGTCAATATCTTAGTGAGCATATATCTTCTGTTTTATACCTGTCTCACCTTATTGTTGAGAGGAATGTCGGTAAAAATATTTTCTATTATCAAAGAATTATTTTAACTCCTGCACAGGGGACTCCTCACGACAGAACTTTTAAGACAATATTTTTCTTTACTAAATCAAATGCTTTTTTAAGGTTAAAAAAATAACAAACACATTGGGATGCTGTATTCTCTGTACCTTTCAGTCAAATGTGTGACCTCAAAGATATAGTCTTTTTTTAGAATGTCATTTGTGAATGAATACTCTTGATACATGTATTGATTAATCTCACAAATATCTTGTAGTCAGCATATGAGTTGTTAGTTAATGACATTTTTTCTCCTACTTTTCTTCGGGTAGAAATATCATGTATTATTTTTTCCTGGCTCTTTCAGATACTTTGAGAATCAATACGTCAATGCCCTCAAAATATTGTTACTCCAGCACAGACCACATCCATATGTGGTCTAGTTCAATTGATCTATCTCTATTTTCTTCAATGTCATTTCTATTAAGGACAGGGTTAGTGGTTGACCTTGGAGGAAGTTATTTCTGTTAAAGTGGTAGGAGTGAAAATTAGATGGCAAGGGACTGAGGAAGGAGAGGCAATGAATAGGTGATTCTTTTTCTCTAAGTTTAGAGTAGGATGATAGCTTTAGGGGACTGTAGGGTCAAGGGAAAGTATTTTTAGGCTAGGAAAGATCTGAGCCTATTAATAAGCAAAGGAAAGGAAAGTACTAGAAAAGGAGAGATAGAAAATGCATAGAAGAAGATTGGAAATCCATGCAAGATGATTAAGAGATGGGAAGGAAATGAGATCAAAGGTTTAGGTGGAAGGGATGGTTTTGGGCAAGGATGAGGAATATCCTTTTCTATGAAAGTAATGGAAGGATGAAAGATAGAATGAGTAGAAATATTGAAAGATTTAGGGAAGTAAAGGAATTTATATCAGACTATCTCAACTTCTCAGTAAATAGGAGATGAAGTCATCTGCTGAAAGTGAATAGAGAAGAGATAGAGTTAGGGGAGAGGTTGTGAGAAAGAAAGAAAATTTGGAACAGATGCTGTACAGAGTATGGTAGCCAATAACACAGGGATGAAAGGATTTTTGTATAGCAAGTGAGAGTCCAGTTAAGATGAGATGACATGAATGTGTAGAAGACTCAGTCATCCTGGGAGTAGGAGGAGAGGACCCAGACATTAGGGCTGACCTATGGTTGAGTACTATCAGGGATAACTGGCAAAAAAAAAAAAAAAGTAAAGGATGCCAGAGATTAGGAAAGAGCTAGAAGAGAGGGGATGATTTCATTGACTGACAAAAGGGCCAAATCTGGGTAAGGAGGAAAGGAAGGCTGGAACATTGTTGACAAACAGGAAAACCAAGGATTATGATGGGGCAAAGAACAGGTGTGGAAGGATAGGAGACTGGATAGAGAAGACTTTCAGAGTTCAGATTATTGAAAGTAAGGTGAATGATGGTGAAGTCTAAGATATGACTATCCTAGTGGAAGAATTTTAGGTCATGGTTTTTGAAAAGCCCAAAAAAGGTCAGGACATTAGAAGCAGGAACAAGGTGGATGATGAAATCTAAGGAATGAAGGCAAGAGAGAGGTGAAGAGGAAGCCTGAAATCCAGGTGCCAGTCAAAGAGGAAAGTGATTTAGGGATCAAGAGCTAAGAAGAAGGGAACATTCAGGCTAAGAAAAGAAGAAAAGGTGGTATTGTCCTGTCTGATTCTGAAAAGAGAGGTATTTAAATGATAGAGGGAAAACTAGGGTCTGACTGGGCTAAAGGAACTGAAGGAAAAGGAGTAGATAGGGTAAGTGGGCTAGGAATGGGGAGAGGCATAAAACAAATCAAGATGAAGAAAACATTGAGACAGTTTGGTAAAAAGGGCAAGAGAACAAGTGAAGGTTTAGAATGAGGGGCCCTTTAGGGGCTGAGGTTCAGTAACTGAGTCACTGAAAAGGGTGAATGTGGGAATTACCACTGAGTAAGAGAAGAGTGGGTAGGCAGATGGATTCTTAAGCAGTAAGAGATATTAAGAGTGTTGATATCCAAGGTGTCAGTCAGCAAGGGATGGAGATGGACCAATTTAACAAATGCATTTTATAACTTTTGCTAATCACCTACAATGTATACTGTGCTGAGTGATGAGTATACAAAGGTGAAAACTGATATATCTCCTGCCCTCAAGGAGTCCACAGCAAGATATGACCTAAAACTGAATGATATGTAGTGAAATGTGATGGGTTGAAGGAGAAATCTGAGGGTGAAAGGGGAGAAAGAGAGAAAGGAAGAGAGAGAGAGAGAGAGAGAGAGAGAGAGAGAGACAGACAGACAGACAGACAGACAGACAGACACAGACACAGAGACACAGAGACACAGAGAGACAGAGACAGAGAGACAGAGAAGAGAGAGACAGAGACAGAGAGAGAGAGAGAGAGAGAGAGAGAGAGAGAGAGAGAGGGAGATAGGGAGAGACAGAGACAGAATGACAGAGATTTTCAAGAGATAAGAGAGGTTTTCTGGAGGAGGCACCTGAACTGGGTTATGAAAGAAGGGAAGGCTGTCAAGAGGCAGAGATGAGGACAGAGTACATTCTAGTTATGGGATACAGTCTCTATAAATATACAGGGTTAGAGTGTTGGGTAAGATTAAGGAACAGCTTATTGCCCGGTTTGACTGAAACACAGAATATTTTTAAGACAGTGGGGTACAATAAAGTCAGAGAGGTATATAGATCCAGCTAATGGAGACTTTTATATGCCAGGTTATGGAGTTTGTTTTTTCCTCACTGTATGTGACTGAAAATCACTAAAGTTTCTACAGTAGGCAAACTAAAGGATAAGGTTTGTTCATCAGGAAAAATTAATTTAACAGTTATGTGAAGGATCGTTTGGAGATAGGAGAGGTCAGAAAAAGGATGACTGAATAAGAGGTTATTCGAATAATCTAGTAGAAAAGTGAGGGGAATCTAAATTAGAATGATGACCGTGCCTGTGGAGAGAAGAGATATTTTAGAGACTGAATAATAAAACTTGGCAACTTATTAGACGTGGGGGAGTCAAAGATGATTCTAAGATTTTGTGCCATTAATAGAAATTGGACAGCTGGAAGGAGGGATGATGCATTCAGTTTTTGGATATGCTGAACTTAAGGTATGGAGGAAATGTACAGGTAGGGGATGCCCAGCAGACATCTGCAGATAGAGGTCTAGAGTTCAGGAGAGAGGTTAGGTCAGGATCTGTATACTTGGAAGTCACATGCATAGACTGATTTTTGAATTGTTTGGCATTCAATGCCTTTCATAACCTACTCCAACCCTGTCTTACCTTTCTAATCTTCTTACACCTTATGTTCTGACTGTACTCTTCCATACGGTAATACCAACCTCCTTGTTCTTCCTTCAACATGACATTCAATCTCTGAGTTTCAGGCATTTTTGTTGGCTGTCCTCTATGACAGGAATGCTCTTCCTCCCCATTTCTACGTCCTACTTCCTTCAAGTCCTAGCTGAAATTCAACCTTCTACAGGAAACCTTTCCAGTCACTCTCAGTTCTAGTGTATTCTCCCTGCTGATTATTTCCTATTTCTACTGTATATACCTTACTTGTAATAGGTGTTCACATGCTATATCCCCCATTAGATTTTGAATGCAGGGACATCTTTGCCATTCTTTGTATTTCCAATGCTTACCATAGTGCCTGTCATATAGTTGGTGTTTAATTGACTGATTGAATAACCAATGAGAATAGGTACTTTTCAAAGAAGAAAGAATAGATCTACTTTGGGAAAAGGGCCCAAATGGAGGGACAAGAATACTGGTTATCTTATCTAAACAAGGATGAATAAAATGGATAAAGTAACTTTTGATAAATCCTCATCATCTCAGAAAAGTAGGAGATAAAGTTATGGGTTGGGTGGGAGAGGGAAAGGGAGTGATGTGAATTTGGAGGATTTGAGGAAAGTAACAAAAGATCTGGAATTATAATAGGGAGTCAATTAAAGACAAATAAAAATACCAGGCAACATCTGTGGGGAGGAACAGAGGGTGACCATTAAAGGATGCAGGTGTATAAATAGGGTTGCTAGAGAGAATTTTGATGCTAGTGAAGCATTTGGGCAAGTGAGAACTCAGAATAATAGGTTGATGTGAGATGGAAGACTATATAGGAAGGAGAAGAAATTTAGTGAAATAAGAAGTCTATGGGACACTGGGGGAGTGAAGAAATAGGGCCTGGCCTGATGAAATAGTGAATATCAATGGAAAATTGGAATATTTAAGGGATGGAATAAAGAAACAGGGCTCTTTCAAGGTGGAGGCATGGTGATGGCTGTGAGGTTGGAAATCACTATAGAGATACAAGGGTTTTTCAGATGCTTGGGTACTGTCAGTGAAGATCTTGAAGAGGAAAAATGGTTAATAGGTTGGGAACACATGAGAAAAAACAGTTATAAAGTTAGAGGGGCCAAGCTAGAAGAATCCTAGGTTAGCCTGGCTGGAGTTGTTGAGAGGATATGGATAGAGATGGGATCTCTGATTTCATTGACATAGGATGTCACTGAATGAAGAAATGCCTGCCACTGTGGGTTTGTACCTTCTCTGTAACTTATATTCATCTTAGACAGTTGCCTAGAGGGGATAATGACTTTCCCAGGGTCATACTGTCAATTAATATCAGGAAGCACTTGAAACACATCCTTACTAGTTTGGAAACCAGCTCTCTAGCTACCATACTTGCTGCTGGGATAAATGTGCAGATTCTCCGATGATCATAATACTCCACTGCTGGGGATGGAAGCTCAATTCCATGTGGACAGTCTTGGGCGGGTAAAGGTGGGAACTTCTAAATCTTAGAGTTCTCACGAGGCCCCCCAGGAAACAACTGGGAATCGAGGTGAACCGAGCTATCTCGTGTATTTCCACCTCTTCCCGTGAGAAACGTGATGGGAGAGAGCTCTCCCCGCCCTCGAGATTGTCCCGGATCTGGGCACACTATTGTTATCTAACAGCACGGTATTCAGATGCAAACTATGCTGCTGGAGAGCTTAAGTAGGATCAGGAAAGCCTGAAAGCGCTCTTGGGCGGAGGGGCCACGTGTGTGGACAGAAGGCTCCGCATTTCCTCTTTCTTCTCTCCCCTCCCCCTCTCTCCCCACTTATACTTCTACTTCCAATCTCTTATTGTAAGATCTTTGCCTCCTTGGGAGATCTTTCTCTCTCCCTCCTAAGGAAGAATTCCCCTGCACTTGTAACTAGACCCTGAAATAAAGCTCAACCCTTGTTTGACTCTGGAACGTCCTTTCTCTCATACGAGCATCTGGTTTGGCCAGCCGAAGACCTCCGATAGAGGTAAGGTAAGACTCGGGTAGCCCTCAGGCCTCTAGGCCTGGCACTCCACAGCAGCCACAGTCCTAATCCTAAGGCTGATAAGGACCTAAAGATGTAATTTCGCCTGTTCTACTGCCCTCAGGCAGGACCGTACTTAAACCAACAGAGATTAAAATCTGCCTAATTTTCCAAAATCCCCTGAGAATGCTCAGTTAGCTAGAGCATGAGTCAGTGAAAATAATGGCAACATGTCTTGGCAGACAAGCCTTTAGGAGCTTTTAAATTGCATTAGTAGGACTCTAGGATTTGGTAATCTCTAGCCTTTGACAAGCAATAAAATTAAGATTTTAAAGATAATAATAAAAATCTGCTGGAGACCAGAGTCTTATAGACTTGAAGAAGGTGGGTTAGGTTTTATAAAAATGAGCTTCAGGGTAATGTTCCTCTTTTCAGATTTCCTAATTAGCTCTCTCACTTGGAAAAAAATAAATAAAATCTTTCACTAGGTTATGTACCTTTTAAGCCTTAGGCAGAAATAAAGATAGGATTCAAGGTAGGATCAGGACTATGGATTTTTTTTAAAATTTTCTTAATGCTGCATTCACGGAATGTCAATCTGAATGACCATAGAGACTTCCTCCTTCATGGATAGCAGTAACAACTGAAGATGTAGCATTAACAGAATAGAGGGAAGAACACTAGAGGGGAGTGGAAGGGTGGAGGAGGCCCAGAGAGAATCACTATATCAATGAGTTGCATGTAAAGCAACCTGATAGAGAACACTGGGACTCAGTGTCACTTGTAGACTCCTCTTAAAGATGCTCAAGCATCGTCTTCTATATGAAACCTTTCCTAAGGCTCAAAAATGTTAGTCCCTTCCCTACTTGTAAAGAGTTCTGTTGAATTTATTCACTTTATATTTATGCTACATATGGCATGTACTTACACTTGTCTCCCCCATCAGAAAGTAAGCTTCTTGAGAGTAGAGATTGCTTCATTCTTTGTCCTTGCATCTCCAGGCCCTAAACAGTCCCTTTCACATAATAGGTGTTTAATAAATACTTGTTGGTTGGTTGTTGGGAGTTGCTAGGATACCGATTTTGAGAGAACTTATATATCTGAATAAGGCTGAATATGAAGATATAGCATCCTTAATGGTGATCTAGTCACTTTCTAGTGGCTTTTCTTATTCTGGAGCAAAAAGCACCAGAGGATTAATGAATCTAATCCTCTCAATTTACAAATGAGAAAACTGAGGTCCAGTTAGGTAAAGGGAGTCACCTAAAATCACATATGTAATGTTGAACTATGAGTAAGAGCTATACTTTTAATTTCTCCAAATGAGTGTATGTAAGGTGGATTTTAGTGTGTGTAAAGTGAATTTTGTTATTCTTTTTTAGATAATAGTTCCCAGGATTGTAGATACTAGTTCTAGCTCCATGGCCATAATAGTCTCTAGCTTCCAGGCTCATGGTTTGTAAACATCTCCATCACACTTGTGCAGCATTAGATAATGATAAATGATATAAACACTTGGGCTTACGGTTGTAAATATCCTCTGTGACTGCACAGTGAGATTTAATGAAGAGATAATGTAAACATTTGGGGCTATTGCTGGCAAATTGCCTTCTTTGTCTGTTGCCCTAAAAATCAAGTGGGCACTGGTCAGTAAGAGGAGAATAGGAATGCACAAGGGGAATGTGCATGTGTGCTTGCCCCAACTGGCTCCCACGGAGGCTTAGTGGGGAATGCGCAAGCTGGAATGATGTGAATGCCTTGACCGCCCCCCATCAAGGCTTGGGGGGATTTGTTAATGAGTGTTACTCTTGACTGGCCCCCAAAGCAACTAAGCGGACCTTTAGGAGTTGTAGCTTCTACTCCATTCTTGCCTGTTCCTGTTAGAAGAGGGGATGCTGTAGCAGTGGGTGCTTCCATTATCAGCAACCCTCTTGAGAAGACTAGAATAAAGTAAGCTTATTTAACTCCTTATTATGACTCCAGTGCTGTCCTTCTGGCTGCCCAGATCATGAGTGAACCTGCTAGACACCTGCTAGCAAAGCTCTTGCTCCCTCTCTGGTGCCTCCCGAGCCACCTCTCCTTTAACAATTGGCGCGGTAGGTGTTATCTGCATAGGACAGGAAAATGAAGTCTGTGAAAGAAAAATCGTTAACCCCAAACAAGGACCCAAGGGTGTGGTAACTAAAGTGACAACTTATAGACCAGAAGAGATGCTATCAGAAGGCTCTGTTATTTCCTCAAGGAAAATTTTTTTGAAGTAAATTGCTTAGTCTCTGACTGGAGAAGAAGCACCACAAAGGTCTGGTGTAGTCTGACCCTACCTGTCTCCACCTGCTGCTGCCATGCCCTCTCCACCTTTCCACCCTTACACAGCCAGGCTGTAGCCTAACTACACTAAAGGCCAAAGGGAAGCTAGTACTGCTCCAATCTGAAAATGGAAAATATTATGGAAGAAAAATAGTTAAGAAATGGTGCTCCATGTTTTTGATTGTCCTTCATTCTTGAAGAGAACCGTGACATCAACAAGGTGATGCCATGACTTACAAGTGAATTGGATTTAAGTGAGGCAGGGCTGTGCAAAGTCACCAGCCTCACCTTCTCCTCTGGAGCCATCTGGGTCCAGTGGTGAGATACAGATCAGAAGGGCTGGAGAGGGCCCAGGATGTGGTAAGAGACCTTGGCCCTTTCAAGCTAAGGTCCTGAACAGGTCTCAGTTTGACTGAAACAATGCCCATTCAGTGATTGAGGCTTTATAAGAAATGAGGCAGAGAATAGTTTCTTTACCTACTCGGAAAAAAAAAAAATTGATCTGGGAGGGGAAGACCCTCAGGGTTTCTGGCCCAAATGGAAACAATTGCTATTTACATTCATTCTGACAATAACTTGTCAGAGTCAATGAAAGCCAGAGTGATTTGGGGTTATAAAAATAAAAGTTTCAGAGATGAATATGTACATTCCCTTTGGGCAGAGCACTGGCAGGAAGGAAGGGAGGGAGGAAGAGAGGGAGGGAGGGGAGGAAAGAAAGAAGGAGGAAAGAGGAAAATCAACATAGATATGGGGGAGAAAAAGATTTAAAGTGTAGGCTAGTAGGAAACTGATTGGACCACTGAAAGAAAGAGTTAAAGAGGGGAAATTGGCTGGGCAGAAGGAAGGAAGATGGCAAGTTTGACTCCAGGCATGCTGAATTTCAGAAATGAAATGACAGTCACATGGCAATGTATTCCTAGGCAGCTACAGATATTGAGCTGATGCTCAGGAGGCAAGGATCAGAGATCTAATTTGGGGGAAGTATTCTCCAAAAAGTGAGAGATAAATCCATAAAAGTGATTTAGTTCTCAGAGGGAGAAAGAGTAGAAAGAAAAGAGCCAAGGTCTGAGCTCCGGGAAATGCTCTAACAAGGGATGGAAATATCAATTCAGGGCGGAAGAAAATAACTATCTGCTTTGTACCATTAGAGGTAATCTGAACCAGAGAGAATTGATGAGTACTCCAGGCGATGAAAATATGATTTTTTAAACCCTTATCTCAGAGTTTATTCACCTTCTTTTTGTATTATGTACCACTGTGGCAGTCTGGTTAAGCCTATGGATGCTTTCTCAGAATCATGCTTGTAAATGAACAGTTTTAAAAGTACATAGGATTATGAAGAAAACCAGTTATATTGAAATAAAGATGGATTTTTTCCCCATCAAATTCATGAACATCCCGAAATCTATCCAATGACCCTGCTGAGGATCCATCAACAATAGAATAAGAACACCTTCCTTAGTCCCACTACAAACCTAAGGGATCTTTTAAGGTCCAGGTTTAGACTTTACTGACAGATGCCAACCTAAGTCTGTCAGTCTCTTAAGCGGTGGGATTTGGAAAACTTGGGAGAAAGAAAGCAACGCCTCTCCCTCAGACATATTTTATGGTAAGACTAAATAATCTGAAAGAACTCAGTTGCAATTTGGCTGTCAGGTACTTTCCTTGTAGTGTATGATGCTATATGGACAAAAATGAAAGAAAACATGTATTATAAAGGATTATTCCTTACATAGAATGAGTTAAAAGGAGATCCACAGAGAATTTCTATTTTGAGTCATATGCCAAGACTTGGAAATAACTTTTCTTTTCCTTTTAAACAGTCTCCTTTTTAATGACACTCTTTGTCATGGGGTTTACCTGTGTGATTTTAAAGATGACAAATGCTTAAACCTTGACTTTGGAAACCATAAGGTTCAGTGTCTGCTTTGCATTAATCTTCATCTCTCATTTCAGTTAATAAAGGCATGTACAGTCTTGGGGGGAGAAAGACTAAGCCACATGAAAGGAGGTACAATTCTCTCTAGGAGAGCATCATATAATGGTTGCTATGGCAACCACTGATTTTTTATTGAACCCAGAGCAAAAAAGATCAATTAGAAACAATTGGGGGAACTTGCAAGGGACATAAAACATTCCTGCCTTTTGATCTCAGGAACTTCTCGGTAATTTTTCACTGAGCAGCTTATAGAATATAGGTGATTGCCATGATCATTTTGGGACTCTCCTTTTAAAGGTTATCCAGGGGCTCAGCAAAGGTTTTTTGTTTTGTTGTTATTTGTAATTAATCCAAGATTCCAAAGTCCTGTAAGAATGAAGATATCTTTATATGTTGGAAGGGCATAGGTAGCACCTTTGCATTCTTAGTAGAGTTGCATGTATAGTACATAAAGCCTTTTTGTATTCTCCACTTAACAAAGGGTTAGCACAACACTGAGTATATAGTAGGCACTTGATAAATGATGAATGTGGGCTGAATGAATACATTCATCTGGATTCTCACTTTGTACCAATATCCTTTTTCTCTCCCCTTCTTTGGCAGCTTCCCCTTCATCTTATCTTTACAAGAAAGTATATCTTGTGATGTGGTCTGGGAGCAACTCTAATCAGCCAGAGTATCTGTGCCAGATCATGGTAGGTGGGCAGGGGATGCAGCAATAAAAGTGGACATAGTTATTGTTAAAGAGGAGCAAGAGAAGAATACATCCTGTAAATATCCTTCACTGAATCTGTTATCTCACTCAAGTGGCTAATACCTTTACCATTATGGATCACAATCAGTGGTATTCTGGTAAATGTTTAACAGCCAGTTCTCCAAAAAGAAAATATTCACATAATTTCAAATTTAATTTGCATTATTATGAACACAACATTCATCACTTTCTTAAGTCTACACAATCTATAAAACAAGAAATCAAGCCTTGATGTGCAGTGCTTGAAGATATCTGAGGTGTAAATGCTCATACTCAGGGCAGGTAGGTGGGGAACTGGGTAGAGAGCCAGGTCTGGAAGGCTGGGCCTGGATAGCTTATCTTTTTTTAGTTCAAATCCAGCCTCAGACACTTATTAGCTGTGTGAACCTGGGCAAGTCACTTAACCTTTCTAGTCTGTTTCCTCATCTGTAAAAGGAGCTAGAGAAGGAAATGGCAAATCGCCCCAATATCTTTGCCAAGAAAACCCCAATTGGAGTCACAAAGAATCAGACACCACTGAAATGACTGAACAACAACAAATGCATACACCAAAAATTTAACTACTAGCTCTCTTGAGCCTGTAGAATCTGGTTCCAGCACAATCCACCCACAAGCTTTCATCTGTGTTCCCTTTCACAGAGGTCTTACGAAAAGCTGGAGGTCTTCATCTGGGTCTTGTACTATTTAATAGATAATAATTGTAAGCATTGCTCACAATTTTATAGCTTTCTGGTTTATAAAGCACTTTACCTATGGGATCTCATTTGCACCATTCTAGCCATTTTTTTCTCTTTGTGAATTAGGCTTGAATAAGATTAAGAAAGATTGAAGAAAAGTCAATGATCACTTGCTGAGAATGCATAGCTTTCCACTGTCTGGGTAGTAAATTTCATTTAATCCACCCTGACAATTAGTGCTGATGCTCCTTGGGTGAGATGCTGTGAACAACAAAGCTCTCTCATTGGTTGATTTCTTACCGAGCTGCTCTCCTAAATGTTTGCCTCTCTCTGTTGAGATGACCCGCTCATCTTCCATGTCACATTTGTTCCCAACCAAGATAACCTGGGCATTATCCCAAGAGTATGTTTTGATTTGAGTTGACCTAAAAGAGAAGGAACACAATTAAAAAAAGTCAGGGGAAAGCATGACTGAAAAAGACAAGAAACAAACGTCAGAGATTGTAATGGCAGGGGAAATGAAACTCAAGACAACTTCTGACATTTAGATTAAATTAGCTTGATCTGTAATTCAGCCGTTAAAAGGCTCAAAAGTAAATGAATGCATAAAAAATAAATCTAGAGGAGCTCAGTGTTATCTTGATGCCCTTGCTACATAAGCTATACTAGTAATAAGACTCCTTTTCTTTACAAAACCCAAAAGTTTGCTATTGCTTTTTCATCCCACCACACACAAATTTCATTTCATTTTTTATCACACTAGGGGGTTAATCTTCTAAGGTAAATTAAACTTAGAGTATCCAGGATAATAAAAAAAATATGAATACTATGAAATGACAAGTAAATTACTTTCAGTTTATATAAAATAAAACCAGGATATGCTGTAGACAAGTAACAAAGACGCTGTACTGTGTTGGCATTTTAACTCATAATTACATTATATCTAATTTAAAAAATAGCCTCAGATAAAGTATATCACACCAGACTGGCCCCTCACCCTTCCCCCTTTATTTTGTTGCTTGGATGGGAGCTAATTAAAATCACAGGATGTTGATTCACACAAAATATACATATGTATAGACACACACATACATATATAATATGATCTTTACATATAAATATACACACGCACATATGTTTTACATACATATATTCATGTGTATGTATAAGTACACATATGATTACACACACAGACACACACGTATACATTTGGGGCAGCTAAGTGGGACAGTGGGATAGAGTGCCAGACCTGGAGTCAGGAAGACTCAACTTCCTGGGTACAAAGATGGCCTCAGTTACTTATTAGCTGTGTGATTCCGTGCAAGTCACTTAATCCTATTTGCCTCAGTTTTCTCATCAGTAAAATAGGCAAGAGAAGGAAATGGCAAACCACTCCAAGATCTCTTTCAAGAAAACCCCCAAAGGGTTAATAAACAGTTGAACACAATTGAACAACAATAACCGATTATCACATGTGAGAAGTGAAATTTATCTCTGTTAGGACTAGAAGGAGAGAGTGTAGAACGTCAGACCTAGAAGAGACACAGGAAGTCTCACCCTCATTTTACAGACCAGGAAACTGAAATACTACAAAGTTGCATGGCTTACCCAAGGCCACACAGGGAGTAAGGAGCAGGGGCAGGATTTCAATCTAGATTCACTGACTCTAAAGCCAATATTCTTTCTGCTACGCTAGACTTCTTGTTCTCCCGAGAGTTGGGCTGAGGAATTATACAACTAATGCAAGGAGATAAAAAAAGAAAGTTATTCTATTTTATGAAATCATCCAGACCTAACACTCTGTCCATCCACTGTACCTCCCAGGTACCCCATGGTAAGAGGTTAGGATCATTTAAATCATCCATCTATCTGCCTACTATCTAGGTATCTATCTATCTATGTAGCCATGCATCTTTCTATCTATCTGTATGTATTTAAGTTGCAATTTTTAACAAGATCCTGAAATATTTTATTTAGAAAGCAAATGGAAATAATTTATGTTTTTAAAATCAATAAAATATGAATATGCCATTGGGGAGGAAGAGAGCGGTCACCCTTGCTGCTGCCAGAATATGTTTTTGTGATGAGTACTAAGGCAATGAATGCTAAATCTTTTATTTCGAATTCTGTAGACACCACTTATCTTGATGATACTATACTGATTACTATTAGCATAATAACAATTCATTTATATGATGCTTAAAGGTTTTCAATATGTGTGTTTCTCCTGTTGGACAAAGCTCAGCTACTGCCTTTTACAGGAGACACTTCCTGCCTGTCCCTCACTTCTCCCTCCCAACCCCCCCCCACCTCCTTGTTATTAGAGATAGCCATGGAATGGTAGGTACATAGAGAGCAGACCTTGGAATCAGTACCTGGATTCAGGTTTGCCCTCTTATATATACTGTCTGTCTCTTGCTGGTTGAGTTATTTAATTCTCCACATCCAGGAAATTCTCTAAGACATTAATTTTTAGAACAGATGTCAAACTGGGTAGACAAATGGAGTTTCCTCGTTGGGAATTCTCTGTGCCAATGAAATCATAGATTGGATACCCTTACCCACTCAAATCCTCCAAACATTTAGCAATTAATTACTTCTCTGTTTATAATTGGATTCCTTGCCATTCTCCTCAGCATTGGCTTCAGAGTCAGTAGATTTGGAGTCAAACTCTGACTCTGCTCCTTGCTCAGGAGCAAGTAAACCCCTTGAAGGGAGGGATTGCTCCCCTTTTGCATTTTTATCCTCAGCACCTAACATAGGGTTTTGTACACAGTAGGTGTTTAATAAATGTTTATTGTTTTATTCAATTAAGTATCCCCACGAGTATATAATGCAAACATTATTATCCGCATTTTCTAGATGAGGCAGATGAGTCCCAATGAATTTAAATGACTCAACCAAGGTCACATAGCTAGAATTGGAGCTGGCTTCAATTTGGCTCTTCTAAGTCTTAGAGTGAATGCTCTTTCCTCTACTGTTCAAAAATAATAATGAAAGGGGACCAAGTAAGCAATTAATCAAATAAACTCTGCAAGGGGATTAAAAACTAGGCTGGTATTTGTATTCAGAAGTATGTTCATTTTTTTTAAACTGTGTTTTGGTTGTTTTCCTAGTATTTCTCTGATAATGAACATACAGATGGAAATGAATTGCTACAATTACATCTCTAATTAGAGAAACTCTTGATGTCGGCAGGAATAACTACTCACAAATTGAGAGAAAGGTTATAGTTTCAATCAAATCATGTTTCATTCTTCAAGGATCATTTCTAATCTTCAAAAGGCAAGAAAGAAGGCTACTTAGAGCAAGGATCAGGTAAATAACAGGTGAGTTTCTAATTCCCACTCAGCCCAGGTGGGTGACCTTTGTTATTATTTACATTTCACCATCCTACCCTGGTCTATTGTTTATTCCCACCAAGGTCAAGCCTACTAGGGAGAGACACTTTGATTCATCAATTAAGAACCTACAATCTCATCTCCCCACAGTATAGCTCTGAGTGCCTGGGTCTCTAACTATGAATTATTCCCCCAAATCATTACCCTCTGAAATATTAATCATGAGAGTCATAAAATACTCTGAAGCTGACCTGTAAATAGATTTGTGCAGTTAAAATTTCTTTAGCATTGCACCCTATACAACACCATGCTTACTTTTAACCATATGAAAACCTCTTTTGAAAATTTCTGCACAGGTGTGAAAAGTACCCATGAGTGTGGGGTATTTCCAAGACTGTTTTTTTATACCTTGCAGGGGGTCATTTGCCATATTGCAATGTTGCCTCACCAGGGACAGGTATCCTAATTAACAATGTGCACTAATGAGGCTTTGCCATGGATATTTGTTGATTAGAGATGCACATTTTTAAAGGGAGTAGGGAGGGGTGCATCACACACTGTTACCCGTGGAGAGGAATTAGATATTGCTAGATTCTTGAAAAAAAAAACCAATCCTTGGGGATTTACAGTTAATCACAGTGAGATTAATGGATTTCAT